>NC_056745.1:1211891058-1212058558 GCF_019279795.1 Protopterus annectens | reverse complement strand
GTGCTGACTCACCAAAAGAGCCTGCAACTCAGATACCCTTCTTGCAGAAGTCAGCAATCAGTAAAATCGTTTTCAAGGATGGATACATTTTTCCCCTCAAATTTGTGATTCAGATTAAGAGGAGAGCTCAGTTTTTGATTTTCCTTGTGGGAGTTTCTCTTTCGCTGAGACTGAGGCTAGACTCTGCCAGTGTTTTCAATGGGAGAACATGGAGGGTTTTTAGGCTCTCAGAAAATAGTACGAGTTGTTGCAGAAGGATCTTCCAGATCCTACACACATTCCTCCTGTTGTGTCTGCTTTAAAGGATGTGTGTATATTACTGCCTGCAATTTTCTTGATAGTCAGCCAGCTGTCCTTAAAAAGGCAGATTGAGTATTTTTTTAAATTGTATACACTATTCCCAAACTTGACCCACCAGCTACAGTTGTAGTTAATCTCACTGCTGCTAGGCACCTAGTCAATTCCAATCCTACTTTTTCTGATAAAGATTAATAGGTATGGGAAAAGTGTACGTTTCTGAAACCTTAATTTTCAGAATTCTGAATTGTCAGCCTCATATGTTAAAAGTTTATTCTGACTAATTGTGAAAGTATGACAAGTGTTATCTGTGGTTTCTTCTTGTGAGGAAAAATCTGCTTTAAATAACTTGTTTCTTTTGTTGCACAGGTCACTACTCATTGACTTCTTCCAGAACTATAGCTTCTAGTACTGTCTGGAGGAGCTTTGCATGGCTGCATTCTCAGAATCTCCCAGATGATGATAAAATGAGACTTAAAATTCACCATGTTGCAGATGTGATAAAAAAAAAAGTGAAAAAAACGGGTAAGCTGATCCAGGGAATCTTTTAAAGATTTTCCAGCCCTCCTTTTCCAAATTTTCCAAGGGATTTTCTGTCTCCTCATCCAATTTTGGCAAAAGCAAAATAAACGGTCCCAACAAAATACAGGTAAACAGACATTTAAGAAGAAATGTTAAAGGGCTTCCAAAAATAAGTCTCAAACCTTTCAAAACCAAGAACAGTCTAACGAGTCTAAATGAATGTTCAACAGACATTCTGAGCCCCTCCCACCCTGGCCACTTTTTTTTCTTACAGAAAGTCTGAATCTCCATTGTTCTCTTTGGCAACATACAGTTTCTAACAACTTGGTTCTGAAAAGTCACTCATCAAGGTTACAGATGGCAGTGGGAAGAAATTCCTCCTTTCCAAGGGGTTATTCCTCTTCCTCCAGATCAGACCCGTTTCCACTGGTTCTTCATCACATGTTGTCCCAGGAGCATTAGAACCATTTCCTCCCTTCCTAGGCAGGGAAGGGTTTTTATTCAATTATGTTCCTAGTGCCAAAGAAAGAAAATGCTTGGAGACCAGTTCCGGATCTTTCTTTCTCAAATGTGTTTATGAAAGTGCCCAAATGTCAAATTATGCCACTTCACATTTTACCTCTTCTTCCTCTTTCAAAATTCCTGGTAACAAGACTTAACAGATGTGTATTACTCACATTCCTATTCATTTAGACGTCAGTTGTTTAAGATTTTGTGTGTCTGGATCACATTATCAGTACTATGCCTTACCATTTGGACTCTGTACCAAGAGCGTTAACGTGTCTAGCTCCAGTTATAGCTCATTTCAGGCAACAGGGTATTCACATTTTCCATCTTTAGACAACTTGCTTATATTTGCAGAGTCTTTTTCTAAACCATCAGAAACCTCTCTCTCACAGAAACCTCTCTCTCAGGTGAGAGATCTCTTACAAAAGCGGGGATTCCAAGACAACATTCAAAAGTCTTTATTGACTCTTTCACACAGGAATGAGTTCCTGGGATCTCAACTAGACACCTCAGTTCAAATTGCTTTTCTTGCACAGGAAAAAAAAACAGATCCATATTAAGATCCATTTCTAAGGTTTTCCAGCCTCATGGCATCTAAGATTCTCATGATACACCTGGCAAGATTCCGCGAGAAAAATACAGTGAAAGCAAAGTAAAAAATGTATTATTTATAAAAGTTTCAAGGCCAGCAGAAGCATGATGAAATTTAAAGCAAAGCTAAGGTAGATGGAAAACTGAAATGCACATTGTAGCAGAAAGCATTTATACTAGCTTGAACTGTCAATGATTTTGCATAGTTTTGGTCTCCAAAATGTGCTGTCCTCATTGCAAATCAAGACCAATGTGTAGCTTGTGGTGGGCTGAAATATGTCCATTGTGAAGCTACCTGTAGTCACAATCCATACCATATGCGTCTTCAAATAGCATCCGCCTAGAAAGAGCAGTATTTCTATCTAGTGGGTTGCTGCATAAATAGTCACCAATTAGTATGGTTACCCATAATGCAATACGTAGGTAAAGCTTTTGATACAGTTACACAAATTAGCTTGTATACGAATACTGCCTTCCTTTGGTCTAAACAGTTAACATAGTGTTTCAGGTCTTGAAGATCTAATGGATAGATAAATGGGTCCGTGTTCTCTACATCTAGAAGTAACAGATGTTTTGGTAATACACAAATTTTCTTGTATAGCTACAAAATCCTAAAATTAAGTACTTATTAACAAAAAAGGTCTTGAATGTAGTGATGCTGAGAATGTTACTGTTTTTGTTGAAAAAAATTATACCCGATGTGTTTTGTTCTAATGTGCATATTACTGAAATGTTAGCTTGTTCTAATGTGCATATTACTGAAATGCTGTGTTGTACTTTTTGGTTTTGCTTACTTTGTACTGCAAATGATGTAGATAATCATGTACATATAGTTCACATTTCATGTGTGCTTGTATCAATATCTTGTATGCCTTTTGTCTGACTTGAGACTGGAATGTCTTTTGTACTTAATTATTTAGCAGAATAAATAATAAGTAACCCAGTGATGATCCCAGAAACATAATGATGGATGCTGAATCTTAGTTTAACCCTCATCTTAAACATGTATACACTTATGCTAAAACTTCATATCTGTAACTATGAATCATTTCAGAACATCAGAACAGTAAATCCTTGTTTTAATATCTAAATTTTAAGTCTCATTTGTAAATTGTTAAACAACTTCTATAAGTTTAAGCATTTGAAACTTGACTTGTAAACTTAAAGCACTCTAAGATTATATATTTCACCATATATACAATATTCAGTATATCCCTGGGATCCCAACTGTGTCCCTGCTGGACAGAGGAAACAGGTACCGAGTTTGAGAGAGCATGGGTGAAATTCTTGGCTAGGCTTATAAGGTCCTCTGGGACAATAGCCTAGTATCATCCTATGCACCTATGAACCTTTACAGCAAATAACAGGATATGGTTTTGTTACTTCTTTTTGAAGGGGAGTGTACATTAGAAACTGAAATTCTCATAGGGCTATTCTTTTTGATTTCAAAATATTCTCACTAATACTGGTGAGAGACATGATGTAATAACTAAAACATTAATAATGCAAAACATTTGTCTGAAAAAGCCAAGAGATTTGTCTACTCTTAAAGGGAAATCTAAAACAAAGTTGTCATGCAGTTCTTTTTGTGCTTTCAGTTGGTTCATAGGTAGGTACTAGGCTATCGGCCCAAGGGCCTACGTAAGCCTAGCCAGCAAGGTTCCATAGATTACGCCACCCAAGAAAGTTATTTTCCTGTGCCACTGTCCAGCAGAGACACAGAAGTGATCCCCGGGGTATATTTCCTATTTCCCATCCACTCATCAAGATTTTTCTTGAAGAGTGCTAATAAAGAACTTTGCTTGACGCAGATGGGTAGCTTGTTCCAGAGTATGTGAAGTCTCTGGGACAGGAATCTATCCCTCCAGCATGTCCTGTTTATTGTGGTGGCAAGTTTTAGGTCCCTTGAGTGTGTAGCTTGGAGGGACAGGGATTTCTTTAGGTGTAGCATGTCCAACAGCCCTGGGTTTGACATAGCTTTATATGTTAGGCAGAGATCACCTCGGAGTAGGCGATATGCTATGGAGTAAAGCTGGAGTTTTTTGAGGCGGTCAGTGCAGGGCATTTGTTTGAGGCCAGTAATCCTCTTTGTGAGGTACTTCTGTGGCTTTTCCAGCTGCTGCAGAGGTGTTATGAGGTACATTCCAAAAGGGGCGTTGTACTCTATAATGGGTCTAATGAGTGACAAGTAGAGGGGAACAATGACCTATTTTTTTCTGGATGAGAACCCTTTTATGATGAGGTGTGCCACGTAGAAGGTCTTCCTGACTACTGTGGCGATGTGACTATCTAAGGAGAGACTACTGTCCACCTGGGTCCCAAGGTCTCTTATCACACATTCGGTGTTAAGTAGATTGCTGCCTATGTGGTAGTTCATGGGTACAGAGTTTTTACCAAAGGGGAGGACACTGCACTTTTTGGCACTGAGCTTGAGGCCATGGCTCTGACACCAGGCATCTGTCTCAGTGAGGCCCTTCTGTAGGATGTCCACATCATTTGGGGACTTGACTATGGCTCCTAGTTTGCTGTTATCTGCGAACTTCGTTAGCCAGAGGCCTTTTGTGTTAGCCTGTACTTCAGAGAAGTAGATACCAAACAGGACAGGTCCCAGGACGGAACCCTGTGGTACTCCACTTGTCACTGCTTTGACGTCAGATTTGGAGTCTGCAACTTTTACAGTGTGGGTTCTGTCAGTGAGCCAGTTGGCAACCCATCTTGTGACGTAGGGATTTATACCTAGTTTAGTGAGTTTAGCTATAATTCCAGAATGGGGGATTGTGTCGAAAGCCTTGGTGAGGTCAAAATAGGCTGTGTGAACCACCTTACCCTCATCCACGGCTTTGGTGACTGCCTCAAAGAAGTCAATCAGGTTCAGGAGGCATGATCTGCCTTTCACAAACCCGAACTGGGTGGGATCCAGAGTTTGGAGGTTACCAATGTCTTTGTTTATGAGTTCCATGATGATACGTTCCATGGCCTTGCAGACCAGGCTCTTCAGGCTAACAGATCGATAGTTCCTGGGATCAGTGGTGGCTCCCCCTCTGTGGAGTGGGATAACTGCTGCTGTGCACCATTCAGTGGGCACAAAGCCTGATGCAAGGCTATTATTATTATTAACATGGTGCTTAAGTGGGGAGCCAGTTCGTGTAAAACACAGCCTGAGATGTTGTCTGGTCCCATGGATGCGGTGTTTTTGGCTTTAGAAAGTGCAGCTTTTACCTGTGCAGATGTGATTAGAGGGACTCTGCATTCTTCCTGTATAGATATGGGCCCTTTAGGGGGTGAGAGGGGGGGTAAAGTTAGCACTGAACCTATCTGCCAGGATGTTGGCAATATCAGTTGGTTCTGTAATTTTCGTGCCTTTGTTCTGTAACTCAGAGCAGATCTGGGCGTTATCTAGATTCTTGACATAGCTATTGAATGCTTTGTGGTTGTTCTTGGATTTAGTGGCAATTTTGTTTTCGTAGCTAGCTTTGGAGGATCTTATAAGGGATCTCAGCTTCTTACTGAGGCTGACCAGGGAGTTCCTCCACTCATGGGATTTTACTCTCTTTTGCAACAGTTTCTTCCTTCTGTTGTACAGTTTGTTTATGGCAGGGGACCACCAGATTGGCTTCCTTTTTTAGGAGGACAGCGTCGTGGTTCTGTTTGGGATAGCACAATCCAAGCACTCGTGTAAGTGCTTATAGAGTGCATTTGTGTAGGATTCAGCAGTTGTAACTGTATTGTCCATCTGCATGGATGTCATGAAGTTCACCACTTCTGTCTTAAGAAGCATGAAGTTGACTTTGGAGAAATTTTTTTACTGTGGTTTCCTTAATGGGGGGGGGGGCAGAATGTGGATATCAAGGGTGATAAGCTTATGGTCGGATTGGACCAATGAGGAGTTGACTTCAGGTGTGGAACACCAGTCACTCATGTTGGTAATGACTAGGTCTAGGATATTGTTGCCCCTGGTGGGGGAGTGGATAAGTTGATCTAGGGCACTGGAGTTTACGAATTCCAGAAAGCATTGAGCTAAGGAGTTGGTACACAAGTAGTTTCCCAGTTAATGGTGGGGTAGTTGAAGTCGCCCATTATTAGTGTGTTTGGTTGAACCCTAATATTTTCCAGTACATCAAGAAAAGAGAAGTGGAAATCCTGGGGCATGGTGGGGGATCTGTAGTAAGCTACAATTTGGATTGCAGTTTTGCCTAGAGTTAGTTGCACTTGGATAACCTCAGATGCATTAGTTACATCTCATACAGTCACCTTAAGTAAATAACTGCAGGCAAGTACACAGGTGCATCCACACATTCACATCCACAATCAGTACATACACAGGACTCAACCCTCATCTCTCTCCTATGTCTCTACTATAGTGCAGGTAATGCTTTATTCCCCTTGGCTCATTACATTGTTAGTAAGGACTGCCATTCCATCAGCTACCATGTTGTGTGCAATGCTAATAACCCTAACGTCTGAAAAGCACCTTGGCTATGCCCATGATTTCTACATATGGCATACAAATCACCTGTGTCACCACTTCCTGCACAGTGACATCCCAGAGGTCCAACTAGTAGGCAAGTTCAGATATACTGACTCACCCACACAGCCACAAACCGTACATACACAAGTCTTAACCATTACCTCCCTTCCAATATCCCTACCACAGAGACCAGTCTTGGGTTCATTACTCTTCAATGTGTTTATGTAAGACTTAACATCTTAACACAAAGATGCAGCAGCGTAGGATTCATATATATACTGCATGGCTATTAATCTTATGACCTCTACCTCTTGCCAGTGCCCTCCTTTAGGCCACAAGTTTATCATGATAAAATATCCGTGAACGAAGCGGAAGATAAGCGCGGCAAAAACAAAGACAATAAGTGGCAACTGATGCATTTTGGAAGGCCATAACTTTACCTGGTGTTGCCTGTACATGAATGCTCGTTCTCCATTCGGGTTAGCATGATTTGTCCCAGGACTGAAAAGGTATTTCAACCCCGTCGCTGTCCATTCCGATCAGTAACAGGATGAACACAGTTGTCCATAGTTCATTGAGATGAATCACCCCATCTTCACGAAAAATGTGTGGTACTGTTCAGAATACTTTTTCCTAAGAAATTTCATTGGACTAGAGCAATTTCCTTTCTGAAAGTGGTATGCTGTTCATTAAAAAAATGAAGCACTGGAGAGTCGTAATTAAAACTCATATTTAAGCTACATATCTGTCTGTGATGTATCCTGGTTTCTTTACGTTGGACTTGGAAGCTCTATTGGCGGTTTGGTATCTTTTTTGACATCGCACGTGGAGGGGTTCGCTTATGTTATCCGCAACCAGGGTGGCAGAGAAAGTCAAGAGGATAAGGAGCAGCCTTGGAAGGATTTGGAAGTAAAGGAAATCAATTCAACATTTGTGGTGCCAAAATCTGTGTGCAGTGAAGCCTGCCATCCTGGATACAGAAAAGTCGTGAAACAAGGACAGGCAGCATGTTGCTTTGATTGTATCCCTTGTTCAGTTGGAGAGATTTCCAATACATCTGCTTTGCACTGTCTGTAGAAGTTGGTTGGTTCCAAGAGCATTGAAGCCAGCCCAGCCAGCCAAGCCAGCAAGGGAGCCAGCCCAGCCAGCAAGGAAGCCAGCCCAGCCAGCCAGCCCAGCCAGCAAGGGAGCCAGCCCAGCCAGCCCAGCCAGCAAGGGAGCCAGCCCAGCCAGCAAGGGAGCCAGCCCAGCCAGCCAGCCCAGCCAGCAAGGGAGCCAGCCCAGCCAGCAAGGGAGCCAGCCCAGCCAGCAAGGGAGCCAGCCCAGCCAGCCAGCCCAGCCAGCAAGGGAGCCAGCCCAGCCAGCAAGGGAGCCAGCCATCCCAGCAATAACTGTGAGTGATAGCCCCCCTGCCAGACGGACAACGCGTATAACCCTGCCATTGTCGTTGACTCCTTGGACTCCCAGTGCGAATGCACACACCTGCCTTCTCTAATCCCCAAAGAACTTGACTTAAAAAATCTCCAAAAGAGACTCAGGATAGCCCCCCTGCCAGACGGACAACGCGTATAACCCTGCCATTGTCGTTGACTCCTTGGACTCCCAGTGCGAATGCACACACCTGCCTTCTCTAATCCCCAAAGAACTTGACTTAAAAAATCTCCAAAAGAGACTCAGGGTAAAGAAAATTTACCTAATTTCAGTACTAGTATTTGTTACATATTTTGCTGTAGGCATTAGGCAGTAACTGGTTATAATCACCAGCCTAAAGCCCTACTGCTAAACCCAGGAAGGTCTAAGTAAACTAACATTGTAAAGACATTAAAAAATTAAACATACCGACATCAGTTACCTTTAGGACCCAGGAACACCCTTGTGGTGTAGGCCCCGCTCCGCTTCGCCCTCGCTCCGCTCGGGCTCGCTCCGCGCCCCACCCTGCCCCCTATTTCCACCCGCCCCCACTCCCTCTACATTTATTAGGTCACTAAGCCCTTCCCCTTTTCCACCAACCAATCACAACCTTCCTGTGCTCTGACTCATCTCCCCCTCATTTCTAGCTTGTCTACACTGATTAGGCTATCCCCACCCACTCATCTCCCTCTCATTCCTTGTTAGACTATTCTGACTAGGTAATCTCCACCCACCTGCTAACCTCTATCTAGTTAAAACTCCATCCTATACCCCTCCCTTCCTACTCTTCCCACACCCTGGTTTCTCCAACGAAACCTCCCCTAGCTCACTACACTCACTAACCTCTTAAAACCATGGACAAAAAGTTTTTCTCTACCCTTCCCTCCATACTATTACTCCTTACTGTTTCCTATCTCTCAACCAGATATGAAACCCTAACAGGTGTCCTCCTCTCTAAAGGTCACACCTCCATTCATTCTCATAACCACTCCAAACCCATCCCTCCGTCTCACTACCATGCTAATAACCAGATTCCTAAAATAAATCATCCTACCCTCAGCCACCCAAAGGTGCCCTCAGCAAAAGATACCCTAAAATTATTAGTCAAACTCCAAAAAATATTTGACTACTTAAAAAAATCTATCACAATAGATGGTGATATCCACCCCAACCCAGGTCCTAACTCTGACTTAGACCCCAAAACACTGAAAGATACCAGAAACCTAGTGGGCTCCCTCCTTATCCTCCATCTTAACCTAAGAAGTATTAATAATAAGATTCACAGCTTACATGCCTTGCTTGCAACTCACTCCCCTGACATCATGTGTCTATCGGAAACATGGCTTAAACCATGCACTAAGGATGAAGAAATTATCCCACCTGGATATAGCATCCTTAAGAGTGATCGAATAACCAGAAAAGGTGGGGGAATAGCTGTCATGTTCAAGAACTCCCTGAACATCACCATGAACCCACTCCAACCCCCAAAAATCCACAACCTTGAACTAATTGCTCTAAAGATTCGCCTTAACAATCAAAAAAGTATTAATCTCATAGTGACTTATCTACCACCAGGCAAAAATATTGAAAACCTAGAACTAATCCTCAGTTGGCTTGCCACCAACTATCCCCAAGAAACGATAATTCTAGGGGATGTTAATATAAATTGGGCCCTCTATTCCGAACTCCCAAATCCTCTCCCCATTAACTTACACGGCTTCTCGCAGAATATTCTAACTCCTACCAGAATGGGTAATGCCCAACAAAAAGAGAGCATCCTTGACTGGATACTTACAAACAAGGCTCCAAAGAATTATACTACAGGGACCCTTCCCAACGACCTTAGTCACCACCTGATTACCTTTATTATTAAGCACAAGTGTCCAACTTCAAATCAACCACAATCCAGACTAGTCAGGAACAGTAAGAATTTCGTCCCGGAACAATTCATTGCAGATCTTAAGGCATGTAATTGGTCCATCCTAAAAACATTACCCTTAGATGACAGTGTGTTATATTTCAATAACACTTTCCTAAGAATACTCGACTCGCATGCTCCTAAGCGCCTCACTAAAACTAAGGTACGCATTGCACCTTGGCTAACAAAGGACACTAAAGCCAAAATTAAACATCGAGACAAGGCCTGGCACAAATGGAGAGCCTCTAAAACCCCACTAGATCGCATCAAGTTTCTCCAACTTAGAAACTCAACCAAAGCAGCCGTATTGTCTGACAAAAAACAGTATTACTGTCACCTCCAAAATAAACACCAGAATAATCCCAAGAAATTCTGGGCCGGTTTTAATCACCTCCTTCATCCAGGCAAACCCACCACCCCTACCCCTGAAAAACTCATTGGTAAAGACCCTAGAGAAATAGCCAACACCTTTAATTCATTTTTCACAGAAACCATTCAGTCCCTGGCCAACCAACTTACCACTTCCCCCTTGGCTACACCCTCAACCAAAGTCCAAACTCAACCCGCCTTCAACCTCCAACCCGTACCTACCTCCTATATTAGAACCCTCCTAAATAAACTCAAACCAACCACCTTAGCGGCTGACTTACTCCCAGCCAACTACCTACAAATTGCATCTGAGGCCATAGCCTACCCTGTTTCTATCTTGGTTAACCGGACCATTTCAGAAGCTTCTATTCCCTCTATTTGGAAAATCTCCCACATCATCCCTCTTCATAAAGGTGGATCTTCCACAGACACATCAAACTACAGACCTATAGCTATACTATCTCCTCTAGCCAAAATCATGGAACGCTGCATTCACAAGCAGCTCATTACCCATCTTATTCGAAACAATCTCCTGTCTCACACCCAGCACGGCTTTCGCCCCCATCACAGCACAACTACTGCTCTCCTTTCCTTTACTGACTCCGTTAACCACAATCGTAACAATAAATTAATAACCTCGGCGCTCTTTCTTGATCTATCCAAAGCCTTCGACATGGTCAATCACCAACAGCTGATCCACACACTGGAGGCATACTACCTTAGCAAGACTACCATAGACTGGTTTAATGACTACCTTTCTCATAGAAATCAGGCTGTGCTATGGGAAAATAGCTTATCCGACCTACTCCCCACAAATATCGGTGTTCCCCAAGGATCTATCCTTGGTCCTCTTCTTTTCTCTTTATTTATTAACGATCTGCACTCTATCATTCCCAAAGCCACCTGCATACAATATGCAGACGACTCCACCCTGATCTGCTCCGACAACTCCTCGACAAACTCCAAGTTGCCACCCAAAACTGTTTTTCCCTAGTTGAAAAATGGTTCTTGGAACTAAAACTCTTACTTAACCCATCCAAAACCAAATTACTTCTGTTTTTCCCCACTACTCCCACCCCTCAAGGAAATCATTCTCCTACCTCCAATCACCCCAACTTTCACGTGATATCCAATAATGGGACCAAAATTGACCCGCCTCTCACATCAAACTGCTTGGTGTGACCTTAGACCACAAGCTTAAATTTGACACTCACATTAACCTGACCATTAAGTCGGTAAACAAGAAACTCGGGTCCATGTATAGAATTAAGAACTTCCTAACCCCACATACTAAATTAACCATTGCTCGGACTCACCTCCTTTCCACACTCCTCTATGCCTCCCCGATATTCTCCTTCCTCAATAAAACAGAACTCAACAAACTATCTACAACCTATAACCACATAGCTAGATTTATAACAGGAATGCCCTATCGTACACACCACTGTAACAATCTCAGGACACTACACTGGTTAGAACTACCTAACACTCTCAAACTCAATCAACTTACTGAGGCATTCAAAACTATCCACCATCCTGACAAAACCCCCGCAATGACCAAAATATTCATTCCCTACTCTAACCTTAATTCCCTTAGATCCTCCAAAAGCCTACAAATTCAAACTATTAAAGCTAACAATTCAGGAGGTGAAGCACTCTATGCTAATTCCATTGGAAAATCCTGGAATGCCCTCCCAAACAACCTAAGACAGGAGACCTCACTCAACCTATTCAAAAAACAACTCAAAGATCTACTAAAATCTAATTGGTTATGCCCATGTTCTAATCCTGATTAGCAGCAAACAGCCAACTACTATCTATTATCCATCCAATCCATAATTCAAGGGTCTTCATTTGTAGTTAGGGTACTCCAACTACCTAAGAATGTTTCAACTATTTAAACTATCTGTATAACCCTTTTAATTGTTCATGTGACCTTGAAAGTAATACTTTGTATTCTTATCTCCTGTTGTTTTTTGTCATAACTACCCTCTATGGAGCTTTTCTCCCCGGGCCTCCACTGAAAATGGACATGTATCCAGTTGGACTAGCCCGGTCAACAAATGTAAAATAAAAAAATAAATAAAATAAAATGAAGGGCTACATCAGTCAATCCTGGAGTAAATTTCTGGACACTCATCAACTCATCTAGGCTATGTTTAAAGGAGGATTGTTCTTAACACGTAGAGAAAGTTTACTCCACAGGCTTGGGAGGTGCTGGATTATAAACCTGCTCCTCCACCATGTTTTATTTATCTGTTGGTGAAGATTTAGGTCCTTGGTCATAGCACATGTGGAGATACTGAACTTGCAGACATAAGGAAGGTCCATGAGAACGGGGTCTCTAATGGAGCAGTGAGACAGAGATTTCCCCTCAAAATCTATAAGGCACTGAATAATAAGATATAGTATAGACACGGAAAAATCCATCAAGTAACTCATCACAGAAGCCACAGTAGCAGGCATAATATTAAAATCTTCTTCCAGCAAGCTCTCTCTATTTATTCGGAAGTGTGCAGGTTTCTAAAAGTATAATAAACTAAACTACTTACTTGCTCTGAGCACAAAGTATTTTAAAGCACTACGGCACTGGATTACTCTGGCTAAAATTTCCTGCTGCACTGATCCAAGATGGCTGCTTGTTGAAAATGTGCCTGGTTGGCCACAACAAGTTAATCAACAAGGCAGAGTACAGTCATTTAGATTTAGATTTAGTCACTTAGACACAAAAAATGTTAAATGACACAGTATACAAGTTAAATTGTTACAATTAAGCAAATGGCATAGCTGAGTAATTTAGAATCTGAAAGACAAACAAGAAATAGTTCTGATGTTGGAGGGAATACAGTTCCAACTGTGGGAATGAGCTTACACAACAGAGACAAAAAGGAGGACAGTATTAGTATTTTTAGCTTACACCTTATGGGAATGCTTTCATACCCAAGCAATGCACATAAGGAAAACAAACCATAATTAATACAAGCAACAGGAAATACTATAGATAAGACATGGTGTTACACCAAGTACTTAAAAAAAAAAAAAACCAAAAAAAAAACCAATTATACGCAAATGCAATTGAATATACATAATATACAAACTTGTAAAATAATTTTTCACTTGTTTCTTTTAATAATATTGATGCAATTACTGACTACCTCCTTATGTTACTGCTCTGTCACCCTATTCATAATGCATATATTTTATTTTGAGATTATGTTTACTCATATTATGTAACAGATGTTATTAATTTGATATATATCACATAAAATTTTACAGTCTATGTTGACTCTGCCATCACTATACTTTCTTTAAATATTGTTAGTACTCAAAAGAGTTTTCTGCAATCTCTTTGCTAATTTTTCTCTCACTAAATATGTTTTCCCTGGACCTCCACTGAAAATGAGATCTGATGATGTAAATCTTTATTCATTCCTTACTGTTAGGACTTCGGTTCCGTCCTCGGAACCGACACGGCCGTTTCCAAGCTCGCGCCAACCAAGAACTCTCAACTAAGACCTCCCATAATGCTCCTCTCAGTCTCCCCAGATCTCGTTTGCTGCATTCCTAATCAGACGTGCTTAGCCATCTTTCTCAAAGCTACGTGGGAAACTTGTGAATTTTTGTGTAGTTTATCTTAAACTTTGTCATATTTTTTAGTCAGTTTAGCCTTTTCTTACTATCGCCTATAACCTGCTTCTATTTCCTACCCTTTACCTTTTGTAATTAATTCTCTACCATCGTTGGTACTGTCCCTCTCTCCTGGCTTTGGTAGGCCTTCCTTTACCACTTGCGGTATTTTTTAATACCATCGCTGGTATTCTCTCCTTTTCTTCCCCTTTGTTGTTGTTTCCTTTAGGATAGCCCTTTGCTGCCTGTACTATGTCAGACAAAGTTAAGTTGGAGTTTAAACAGCGAGACAAGTGTAGCCATAAGATGCCCAACTCGGACGGCCACGCTCGATGCATTTACTGTTTCGGCATGGACCATATAAATGCTGATTGTGATATTTGTTCTAGTTTTAGCAATCGCACTCTAGCAGACTGCAAAAATAAGCTAATTCTCAAAGGTTTGATCAAAACGCCTTTTTTGGAGGCTCTCTCTGGTCGGAGGTCTCACTCCCGCCTAAGACCAAGAAACACAAGGAAAAACTGAGTCATTCAGTCCCTGTATCTCAGTCAGTTATGGAACTGAGTCAACTCCGTGCTTCTCTGGCGCCTTCGGCACACACCTCTTTGCCACCAGGCCCTGTGTCTCCTCCCTCGGTGCCATCTCTGATCTTGACTCCTGTTTCGGTTCCAGCCACAGCACCATCGGTTTTGGAGATGTCCTTGGTTCCAACACTGGCTTTCACGACCATACCCGATTCGGCACTATCCCTGGCCGAGTGCCGATAGCTCATTCTGCTCCACAGACTATGACCTCTGTTCCTAAACTTGAATATCTCCCAAGAACCAGATACTCTCCAACGTACAACCCTTTTACAGGGCATCAGTTTAGCCCCTTTCTTGAAAGACCTGATTCTCCAGCAGCCACCCATAGGTCCACCAAGAGTCTTTCTGAGCTAGCTGTAGTGTGGGTTGTGAACCAGCTTCTGGCAGCTAGGGGATTGCCCACTCCAGCTAGACCTTCCGTCCCCGTTGGCTCAGAATCAGTTACAGCATATTCTCCTGTTTATCCTCCTCCGGCCTCCACCAAGGCCCCGGAGATCTCGCTATGGATGTCCACCCCGGTTCATACTGTCTCGGCCCCGACAACAGAGCTTTCCCTGTCAGCACCAACCACCCTTGCTGCATTGGCTCCGTTGGAGCTGGTGCACTCCTGGAGCAGTGTTTGGACTGTCGGTACCTAGCCTGGCGCCTATTTTTTCGCTGGCACCATCTATGTCCACGGCTCTGACAGCTTTGAGTCCTCCCGGAGCTCCACACCTGGAGGTGGGCCCCTCAGGGCGGGGTCTGACCCCGGTTCCGAGGTTGTCTTTCTTGGTTCCAGACTCCCATCCCTCCTTGGGCAGGCCTGCTTTCCAGGTGATGGAGAGGGTTCTTGCCTCCACAGGCTCGCAGTCAGCATCAATGACATTGGCACCAGAACCCCCCTCTAGCATGCAGCTGTCTCAACCCCCTACTTCGGGATCCCGGGCATGGGAGCCACAAGACCTCCCTTTGAAGGGAACCCTTTCTCCTGAGTCCTCCTCAGAAGATCCCACTGGGGAGCCACCCCGGAAGAAATGGTGCAAGAGGAAGCATCTTAATTCCCCTGAGGAATCCATCACTGAGGACACCAATTGCGATGAGAGAGAAGGCACCCCGCAGTCTCTCCCAGACGACATCTCATTTGGCAATATTCTCGAAATCATCAAGCAGCGGGGGAGACTGGAAGTCCTATAACCCTTCTTCTGAGGAATCTATGTTCTTGCAGGCCTTCTGTGCCCGGCCATCTACTTCCAGGGTGACCCCACCTGCAGATGAGCTTATTAAGCTGACCGTGCAGCATGCCTGGAAGGCCATGGACAATGTAGAACCAGGAGGCTGAACAAAATTCTATCCACCCCCTGAAGACCAGCCCAACTGGTCCAAGCAGTGGACGGTTGATTCCATGGTCGTGGCGGCAGCCACCAAGAGGGAACTGGCAGAAGATAATTCCGCTGTCCATCCTCCGAACAGGGAGTCTCAGGCCATGGAAAGATGAGGGAAGCAGCCCTATGCTTCAGCAACCTTTGCCATTCAGTTGCTGAACAATATGGCACACTTCACTCACCTCCAAAGAGACCTAATCTCTGAAATGTCTTCTTCTTTGGCGGGGGTGCTGCCTGATGAGGTGAGTGACACTGTCACCTCACAGCTAGCTCCTCACAGCTAGCTATCCTTGAATCTATCTCAAACTCCTCGATGCATTTGATATCTCAAACCACAGAGGGGCAGCTCAAGTTGCCACATCAGGCATTGTCATGAGATGTCATGCTTGGATGCATTTGTGTGATTTTGCAGATCCCTTTAAATCTTCCTTCGTCAATGTGCCTGTCGATGAATCTGCACTTTTTGGTCCCAAAGTACGAGACACACTAGCACAAAGTGAGAAAGATGGAAAGACCTTGTCTGCTGTGGGCATATGTTTTTTTCACCCCCAGAGGTCCTACTCCAGGAACCAGAGGGGAGGAAAAATGTGGTTCAAGAAATCCCAAGGATCTTTTCGTGACACTCATGGTGAGTAATCCCCCCAAGGCAGAGGGGGCAACTCATCTGGAAGATGCCCCTTTCGGGGTAGAGGGAGTCCGTGTAACCAGCTATAGATTCCTTCTCCGGCTGACCCTACCACTGCTCCTGAGCAGAGGCGTGATTGCTTTTCTCTGGAAAAAGTCGGGGTCCTTTTTCTCTGCACCTACCAGCCTGGCAACTTATTACTACCAATGTCTAGGTGCAGAGAATAATATCCAGAGGCTACCAGATACCTTCGATTTAACTCCCAGACCTGTCAAACGAATTCACGATGTACCACCCAATCACAGGGAGGTAGCAGTCTTAGAAATAGAAAAGCTGCTAAAAAAAAATGAGTCATCCAACCAGTCCCACCAGACCAGAGAGGATCAGGGTTTTACTCGAGGTTCTTTTTAGTGCCAAAAAAGACAGGGGATTGGAAACCAATCCTGGATCTCAGCCTATTGAACAAATCTGTGAAACCTCAAAAATTCTGGACGGTCATGGTACAGTCCATTATCCCCTTTCTAGGGAGGAGCACTGGATGTGTTCTATAGATCTCCAGGATGTGTATTACCACAAAGATTTATCATCGCTCCCGGAGATTTCTCTGCTTCCGACTGGGAGCCAATCACTACCAGTTCAAGACATTGCCATTCGCTCTCTCGACCCCCCCCCCCCCCGCGAGTGTTCACCAAATGTTTGGCAGTTGTAGTAGCTCATCTTTGACTACAAGGATTCCAGGCGTTCCTGTATCTAGACGATTGGCTCCTTACCCCTCCCCGACTAGAAATCTTCTAATCCACAGCCTCTCTTGCACTCAAGGCCTCACTCTCAAATTGGGGATTACAATTAACAAGGACAAATTTCAAATGTTCCCATCAAAAACACTGGAATTCATTGGAGCAGTTTTCAACATAACATCCTGTCAAGCTTCCCTCCGTCCTCACAGGCTTTTGAAAATAAGACACCAAATCCAAGGGCTTCTTCCACAGACCCTTGTACCAGCACGCCTTGTACTGCAACTCTTAGGCTCCATGACAGCTGCCTTTACCATAGTACCAATAGCGAGGTTGCACATGAGACTACTACAGTGGCTCCTTTCTTCACAATGGTCGATATTAACTCACCCACTCAACCACATGATATATATTACAAACCTTTGCAAGGAAGAAATGCTATGGTGGATGAAGTCAGAATCGAATCTTTGGTGTCGACCGTTGTGCCTACCCCAGCCCACGGCCACGGTGACCATGGACGTTTCCCTGTTAGGGTGGGAGGGGCATTTCCAGGGAAAGACGGTCCAAGGCACCTGGTCCCCCATGGAGGCCTGGAACTGAGGGCAGTTCTCTTAGCATTGCAAGCATTCCACACATCCCTCCTTTCTGAGACTATTGCAATTCATTCGGACAACATGTCAGTCGTCTGGTATATCAACAAGCAAGGCGGAACCAGGTCTTACTCTCGTGTCAGAAAGCCATGAGGATTTGGCACTGGACGACAGCTTCCAACCGCTTTCTTATAGCAACGCACATTCCCGGGAGTCCCAACCTTCTTGCGGACAATCTGAGCAGAAACAGCCTGATGCCTCACGAGTGGTCCCTCAATCCTGTAATAGCAGATCGGATTTTCCACCGCTGGGGCAAGACTTGCTGCGATCTGTTTGCTTCCCCCTTAAACAACAAATGCAGAAGCTACTTTGCCCTGATCCCCCCTCAGGGGGAACCCCCAAGGGACACTCTAACATACGATTGGCCCCCCGGGTCTACTGTAGGCCTTTCCCCCATTTCCCACCCGAAATTCCTCCAGAAAGCTCAAACATTGAGAAGCAAAGTGATCATCATTGTCCCTATGGCGCCATCAAGTCTGGTTCCCATTCCCAGGGCCTCATCTGATTCACAGCCCGTAGATCCTGGATCACTCCCAAGGTTTGCTAGCTCATCCTCAGGGACTGATTCACCCCAATCTCCACAGCCTCAAGCTCACAGTTTGGTTCCTCCACTTCCAATGATTGCCATGCTGCCTGATATCTCATCACCCACTCATGAAATCCTTCTGGCTTCACACAAACCTTCCGCCAAGAAAATTTATTCTAGCACATGGACTAGGTTCTCTATTTGGGCCAAAGATCAGAACTTAGATCCTTTCTCTATGCTTATTCAAAAGATCCTACAATACCCAACGACTCTTCTACATGCAGGAGCTTCAGCATCGACAATCACTGTACATTTAGCAGCTATCACAAATTTTCATAATGGTTTTCATAATTCTTCTGTTATGTCACACTGTCTATGCAAAACCTTTTTGAAACGAGTATTACACGTTAAACCTCTTGTGAAGCCCCCCACAGAACTCTGGGACTTGACCTCGGTACTTCAATCATTAAAAGGTCTTCCTTTTGAGCCCTTTGACTCTTGTGATATAAAATTTTTATCGCGGAAGACTCTACTTCTAGTAGCACTTACCTCAGCGAGAAGAGTATCTGAGTTGCAGGCCTTGAGAGTCAAGAGACCTTACTTGAACTTCCACAGGGATAGAGTATCCATTCGTACTGACCCTTCTTTCTTGCCCAAGGTCATTTCTGGTTTTCCCATTAACCAATCTATTGACCTGCCAGTTTTCTTCCCTCAGCATTCAAACAGAGGGGAGTATCTGTTGCACACCATTGATGTTCATAGGCAGCTTCATTGTTATTTAGACAAGACTAAATCTTTCAGGAAAACAGATCAATTGTTTGTGGCCTTTGCAGGACCCAGATTGGGTAAACCTGTCTCCAAAGTGACTCTATCCTCCTGGCTTAGAAACGTCATTACCTTTATCTACCATCAGAATAAGCTATCCTTACCTTCCAGAATAAAGGCTCATTCTACTAGATCGATGGCTACTTCTATGGTTTTTCATTCCCAAGCCTCTATGGATGATATCTGCGCAGCAGCCACTTGGGCAAGACCTCATACCTTTATCACTCATTACAAATTGGATTTGGCCTCCAGGGGACGAGCATCTTTTGTTCTATGGTGCTCAGGAATATGCTTCCTTAGGGCCACCCAAGACTCAAGTAGCTGGGGACTCTGTCCTAACAGTAAGGAATGAATAAAGATTTACATCATCAGATAAAGAAGTTATGTCTTACCATGACGCTCCACCTGTGTTGTAGATCTTTATTCATTCATTACTTCCCGCCCTCCTTCTCCCTGCCTGGACTCCTGGTGGACATTAGGAAATCCTGGTTAGGGTATTTGCTCAGACAGAGCTGCCTTCTGTTTTTCTCTTACTATCTCTATATAATAAGGGCGGGCAAACTCGATCTGGAGAGACTATGAGAGGGGCATTATGGGTAGGTCTTAGTGGAGAATTTTTGGCTGGCACAAGCTTGGAAAAGGCCAAGTCCCAACAGTAATGAATGAATAAAGATCTACAACACAGATGGAACGTTATGGTAAGACATAACTTCTTTTTTTCCATGACCTTCCCACTATCCAAATACAAACTGGACTGGTGTTCCACATTAAGATCTGTTAACTGACAGAGCACATAGTGTGTATGCCCCAAGTCTAGCCATCATAAAGCAGCAGAGACCTAGAACAGTAAAGATGCAATTATAACAGCAGAAAAAGTTGCTCCTGACAAAATTATTGCAGACTCACAAAAAAGAAACATACTAAAACCGGGGAAAGCAAAGTGCTTGTGAAAAATGATTATTCACTGTAAACTAGGTGGAAAAGAAGGAAGTTTGTACCAGCAATCAGGAAATGTTGACAGCCAGGTGCAACATTCAAGCTGCTCTATCCAGCTTTCTTCAGAACATTTGTTCCTAGAAGATCAAACAAATGGTTGCAGAACAGGCTGAAGAGGAAATACAAGTCTAGCTAACAAAAGGGTTAGCCAGCAAAACAAGGGGACTCTGCTTCTCATTCTTCTGACAATAACACAACCTATAGAGAGGTTTTAGTCTTCTGACAATAACACAACCTACAGAGAGGCTTTGCCAGTGAAGCCTTTTCCATCATACCAAAGGAAAATCCCTGAGAAACAGAAAAAAATCAGAAACTAACGAGAAGAATAAAGAGTAATGGACATGAAACAGAGACAGGTGTTACAAGATGGAAGATCAAAAAGACAACCAGCAACATTGTGAAATGAATGATTAAATGAGACAAAGCATCAATCCCACTGGGTATTGGAACTGACATTTGAAATGCGACTTTCCAAGAAGTGGCTGGAATTTTGTGGATGTTAAACTGGTGGGTGAAAGGTAAAATGCACAGTCCACTTTGACATTAATGTCTATAAAGATGCTGAAGGGACTAAACTAGTAATTTTAAGTACATAGTTCTTGTTATTATTTGTATAAAAATATCATGATACAAACTGCATGCTATGGTGCAAAGTTACCCCGTGGTGTGAACATTGGCTCGGGATGATGGGCATCGTTGACGCAACACCCTGACACCATGTGCAAAATGTGACAAAAAAGAGCCAATAGAGATGCAGATTGTAAACCAGTTTTGTTCAGTTGTAGCCAGAGGGTCTTATCAGTGACTGCTGTACATGCTAGAGATATGAAAGCAAGAAATTATTCTCTCTTACTTGTAAGGTATCAATGTTTTCTCTGTAACAAGTTAAGAAAGGTTGGATGTAAAAAAGTGAACTGATTATATTACATAAGTACAATTAAGCCATTTTCCCATTTTTACAAAGGTGGATATCAAGATTGATGGCCTTGGTTTGAGCTATAGACATTTTTTTTAATCAAACAGGTTTGAAAACAGTTATCAGCTATCTCTTCCATTAGCTAAGGCTTTCAGTGGGACATCACAAGTCTACATATGTTTTAATTGCTTGCACGAGAGGGCCGGACAGTGTGTGCTGGGTGAAATTTACAAAAAATATTTTATGCATCTGCAAATGTCAATAGGTGCCCCCCCCCCCCCCCACACACACACACACAATTAACTTGTAGGCAAGAAATCAGCATGTGCAAGCAATTAACCATGAAAGGTCTGAACACTGTCTGCTGTGCAAATTATACAAGGTACAATGTAATTAACAATTAAAGGTATACTGAAGTCTGAAACTACGGGAAGTGATTAAGTCATACAAGTAGTTGCTCCACAGCAGCCTTGTAACTTTAATGCACTGAATACCTTTTAATTTAAATTGTGGACTGTTATAGTCAGCACATTTTCTTAGGTTAAAAGAAAATGTTTGATGAAAGCAATCAAGCCTGTTTTTCGCATACTGATTTGGATTAAAACTAAAGTATCAGACATAAAGACTAGGTGGGAATACAAATGCAGTGTGCATTTCAGCATAAGAAAGCTTAATTTTAGATTAGCTAATGCCTGTAGTCACAGCCATCAATTTCAGGAGACTGCTCCTACCTCAAGGGATAAACTTCATTTGCTGAAAATCTACATTTTTTTAAGTTAATATTAGATGGGGGGGTTCTAACAATTTTAGGTTTGAGCATTTTCATTGAAGCAAAACGTCTTAAAATGTTCTGCAGTTTCAAAATGGAGATGAGAATAAGCAACAACACAAGTAATCAACAAGTCAAGCAATGTGTGCATGTAAGCTAGAAGTTGGAATGATACATTCAAAGTAATTTGTCATGTACAACAGAGGGAAGTAATAGCTTTCTATTATAATGGATACTCAGCCCAGACTTATCGTGGAATGTAAATGGCCCTACAGGTACAGACAAAGAGGGCTGAAATATATTGTCAAGCTCAAATAGCAATGTTACACAAGACACATTTGGATTGAAATGCACATGCCAGTTTAACAAAAAAACAATTTCATATTGGACATTCAGCAGAATAGTGTGGGACAAAGGAAAAGGGGAGTAATAATACCAACTTCCAGAGAGGCTTCAGTTGTGATAGAAGGGGGTAGACAACTGTAGATTTGTGATAGTATGGGCTTGTAGGCAAGGCAAGAGGATTATACTGGAATACATTTACATTCCACATAAAACAGCTATTATGAAGCTTAAGAAAATTTTGTGAGAAATAAGTTTTCAGTAGGGATTATTATTTAGGGCTGAAGACTGGAACCTGATATGCAATGATTAGGATCTATTCCTGGAATTTAGAGGGGAAAACATAACTAAAGAGTGTGGATTTATATAGTAATAGGAGAATATTTGGTATGCAAAATGTGAATTCCATAGCAGACTCAAAAAAAATTATTATTCCTCAGGATACAACTGAGCTAGACAGGAATAATAATTGTCAGCAGCATGTGTATTTAATTGAAAGCACTGACATGCATCCAGTTACTACATCAGCTCATGAACCAAACTAACACAAAGATGCACTATAAAGAAGTAAAAATTACACAAATCCATTAAAAAGAAAATTAAGGAATTGGTACCGGACATAATTTGAGTATTAAGGAACAGAGAAATTACTTTGAAAGGTCTTGCTAGTGAGTCATACAATAGAGACAATAGTTTAAAAACATGGTAGAAATAATAGAGAAAGACAAAGAAAAAAAGCAATATGAATTTAGAGGGATTGACAAAGGTTAAGTATTACAGATTAGAGGAAATCTCACAGGAGTGAATTTCAGCAATTTGCCAAGAACTACAGTTTCATTCATAATGCAAATCCTCATTATGATAAAACTCACGGACAACTATTTTAACAGTAGATCCAAGGAGACACAAATGACTTAGAGCAATGACATACAACTAGTCAGTTACAGCTATTTAAAATTGGTCAGTTGAAAGATATTAATGTAAACTTAGAGAAAAGGAAAAGAAAATGATCAATTAAATATAAATACCACCAGCTCTTCAGTTTCAAAAAGGGTGCAATAAGAAAATGAAAAGTACAGTTATAAAAGTTAACTTACCATAACAGATCAGCCTAAGCTATTTCAGTTAAATCCTGCCCAGGATATGACCACTTACCCAGCTTTCAAAGTTTCAGGGCATCTCCCACACCACATAAGTGCCAAGGGCTCAACAGAGGCATGCAACAAGGCAGTTTAGGCACCAAAAGCTTCAAAGCTTTCTAAGGAAGGGTGACTATAGCCCTGAAAGGAAAATGCTTGAAAAGTAAAGAGCAATAGTAAGATATATGTACCTATACATACACAAGAGTATATACAGCAACACCTTGGCAATACACCAAAACAAAACAAGGGGGCTAGAGGGAGGGTCTGCTAGGCTACTGCAACAGTGATGCATTAGAACATCTACTGTTATGGTAAGTTTACTAGCACAACTGTACTATGTTCAGCATTAGATCACTACTGCAGTAGCCTAGCTGCTTGGGTAGACTACCACAGCTTAGGAATGTATAGTAAGGAAAGAATTCAGGATGATGGTCTTCGCAAAGCTTGTTTTACACCTGAACAAGAAATCCAGTTGTAATGCTTTGTAAAGGTATGTATAGAGGACCATCTTATTGCCTCTAGAATAGGCACAGAAGAAGCCAAAGACCTGGTGCAGTGTCCCTAACCCTGTCTCAAAGTGGCTTGTTATGTTGAGAGCAGTCTGCCTCAACACTGACTTTCCCCGAAGGATTTATTTCTGTTGAATAAGTACCTGAGCTGCCTGTGGACACCCGGAGTATGAAGGATTCTTTTTCCTTGCTTTTAGATTCCAAAACGAATACAGGGATATTGATAGCTCAAGGTAAACTTAGAAACCACTTAAGGCATAAATGAAGGATTTGTTCCCACAGACACCATGTCCTTGTGGAAAATGAGGTAAGGGGGTAAAGTTAGAGCTAAATTTAACAGCCAGTAGGTTTACTATAACTTCAACCTCAGTATAGGTAACATACTTAGTGCATTGTGCTTTTTAGATTATAAACATAACTAAAAAACGCCTTGTGATTGTCTTTGGCTTGGTAGCTAATTTAGCCTCAAACGTGGATTGGTGGATTTTATTAAGCATATATTTAAATGATTCATTTTCTGTTTGTGGAGTTTATGCTTTCATTTTCATTGGAATGTTATTTTCATCTTTTTGGATGCCTGTGACTGACTCTTACCAGGCAATATACTGAAATTTCAATTTTTGAGTGCATGCCTGTTTGTGTTGTTTTTAAACTGTAAAATGCATTTGTTTCACAGTCCTGATTCCCATTTTGTTATACATACATTTCTAATTATTTTTATGCAGACTCAGTAATGTATTTCAATTGGAAATGTGTTATGTGCATTTACTGAATTATTCATTTAATCAGTTTTTCTGGAAGTATTGTATGGTATTCTTTTCCTGCTAAATGGCTTTTCCAGATGGCGGCAGTTGGTGAGATCTGTGACAGAATGGGAAGTCTAAGCGGCCCTTACTACCTCTCTCCCTTGCATGGGACAAATTTGATGGTAGTTAGAAATACAACTGGTCAGTTTATATATTTATTTAACATTTGTTGACTGGGATAGTCCGACTGAATACATGTCAATTTTCAGCAGAGGCCCAGGGAGAAAAGGTCCAAAGGAAGTAATACAGAGAAGGAAACTTATGTAAAACACTCAAGTTCATAAATAACAAACAGTCAAGTTAACACTCATAGTATAGGTTAGCTGAAATAGGATGCTTTACGTCTGGACAGCTGATTACAACACAGTAGCATTGAAATGATTATTAATTACAAAAGCAATTGTTAATCTGATACAGGTGTACAAGTGTTACCAAGTATTTAATCAAGCCTGGCACAAGGACAAAGCCAAAGTACTGCCTGAGGTCTGTCTTAAATTTAGAAAGGGTAGTGTTTGTTGTGATGTCTGGGGGTAGTGAGTTCCAAGCTTTGCCTACCGAGTTGGCAAACGTGGAGTTCCCGGCTAAGTTGTTAGCTATAGTGATTTGTACTACAATTCTACTGGATGATCTAAGTGATCTTTGGTTGGTGTGAGGATTGATGGTATTTCTTAAAGCAGGGGTATTATCAGGTTGGTTAAGAACTTTGAAAGCTATAATAAGTTGGTTATACTGAATCTGTCTTAATAGCTCTAGCCAGCCTAGATTTTTTAGGTTTATACAGTGATATGTTCTGTAGGGCAGCCCAGTGGCGAATCTAGCTATGCTGTTATAGCAGGCTGAGAGTCTATTAAGTTCCGTTTTGTTTAAGTTGGCAAGTATAGGAGAGGCATAGAAGAGGGTGGAGAGGAGGTGGGATTGGGCAATAGCAGTCCTGGCAGGTGGGGTAAGGAATGATTTTATTCTATACAGTGAGCCCAGTTTTTTATTAATGGTTTTTATCATTTTATTTACATGGGCATCAAATTTAAGATTGTTGTCTACAATTACCCCAAGTAGTTTTGTGTGGACATCTGGGGCGATGATAGTGCCATTTTTAGAGGTAATGGAGAAGGATATCACCGGGGATTTATGCGTGGGAGAAAAATAGCAGTTTAGTTTTATTGGGGTTTAGAAGGAGACATCAGCCTGCAAGCCAATTTTCAACCAGGTTGAAAGTTGACTGAGTACTTGCCTGTAGCTCATCCTTGGTGGTACCAGTGCAGATCAGCGTAGAGTCATCTGCATACTGAATGCAGTTGGCAATTTGGATGACAGTGTAGAGATCATTGATAAATATGGAGAATAGCAGTGGACCCAGGATAGACCCCTGGGGGACACCTAGGGTGTTAGGAATAAAGTTAGATAGATTATTTTGCCATAGTACTGCTTGTTGTCTACTATGTAGATAGGATTGGAACCACTGAAGGGAGTGGTAACCTATATTAGTCAGAGTGTGGATTAACAGCCAGTGGTTAACCATATCAAACGCTTTGGAAAGATCCAAGAATAGAGCTGAGGAGAACTTGTTGCTGTTTCTGTTATGGTAAATATCATTAGTGAAGGAGAGGAGGGCTGTGGTAGTGCTATGATGTGGTCTAAAGCCATGCTGAGATTTAGCCAGTAGATTGTTCTGGGTTAGGAAGTATAGGAGTTGTTTATGGACTCATTTTTCCAGGATCTTAGCCAGTGGTGACAAGATGGCTATGAGCCTATAGTTTGATAGTTCGGTAGAGCAGCCATCTTTATGGAGTGGTATAACACGAGATATTTTCCATATGGAGGGGACTTTGGCTTCAGCTATGGACTGATTGATTAGAATGCTGATGGGGAATGCTATACTATCTGTGACTTTTTGTAAATATTCAGCAGGGAGAAGGTCAGTAGCTAGGGTGGTAGGTTTTAGTTTTTTGATTAGCTTGCAAATGAAAGAGGTAGAGATAGGCTGGAAGCTACAAGGAGGGCTCGGAATTGGGATTGATGTCCTGAGTGTTAGTAGGGTTCAAAGGTAATTGGCTGGCTAGGGCTTGGATGGTTTCCATAAAGAAACTATTAAAGGTGTTAGCAACATTCTGTGGCAAACTATCGGCTGATGCTGATGGATGTGGAGTGGTGGTTTGACCTGGGTGTAGTAATTTATTTATACCTGCCCAGAATATTTGAGGATTATTTTGGTTTCTATTCTGGAGATTTAAATAATAGTTACTTTTATCCAGTAAGATGGATTTTTTAGTCTCGTTTCTTATTTTCCGAAATTTGATTTGATCTATAGGGGGTTTTGTGGCACGCCAGGTAGCCCAGGCTTTGTTTCTGATTGTGATTTTTGATTTAGTATCTTTAGAGAGCCATGGAGCAACTTTAGTTTTAATCCAAGTGGAACAAGCAGGCACATGAGAATCTGGGATGGAGAGAAATTTATTGTTAAAATAGGCCACAGCATCATCAAGGGGCAGGCATTTTAGGGCAGACCAGTTGCATGATTTGAGTTTGTCCTGAAATAATCTAATGTTGAGGTTTTTATTATTACATATGGTTCTGTAGATGGGCTGCTGAGAGTTGTGGGATTTGTGTTTACAAATAGAGGTGATAAAGTGATCACTGAGGTCATCTGGGATGGTCCCTGATGAATACATTTGGGGGTGGCTATTGATAAGTATCCAATCTAGTATACTGTCTTTTTGGTTACGTTTGCCTAATCTGGTTGGGGTGGATATGACCTGTGTAAAACCATACAGGTTTACATGAGTGGTGGGAGACTGTGAGCAGCAGGTGTTCCAGTCGATGTTAAAATCTCCAAGAACTATGGTTTCTTGAGGGTAGTTGTCAGTTAACCAATGGAGGATATCCTCGAGTGTTAATGTTATTTCCTGGGGGAAATGTATGAACAGTAATGTTTATGCTTTTATTTTTGTTAATATGTAACTTGGTAGAGAGTATTTCAGCTGTATTGATCTGGGGTGGTTGAATGGGGTCTAAGGTTACATTTAGGGTGGATTTGAAGAGGACAGCAACATCCTCCCCTTTCCTAGTTGCACGGTCATACCCAAGTACATTATACCCTGGAGGTAGGATTTAATTATCGGAGGTTCCAGGTTTCAGCCAGCAAGCCCGAGCGCAGTGAGGACAAGCGAAGCAGGGCCAATACAGACTCAAGGATCTTTGAACTTGCAGCTCTATGCTTGGTGTATATTTTTAGGTAAGGCTTGTTTGTTTGAATTAAACTTTATATTAGTAAAACTGAACAGCTGTAGTTGGTAGGGGGGTAGAGTACATTTTTTGATAGCTTCCAATTTTTGTTGGAATATAGTGGATAACTTCTTGAAACCTTCAATTTCTTAGTAGTAGGGAGAACTTCAGTTTGTCCAAACTGGTTCAGTTTTTTAGGGGGTTATTTAGGTATAATGGGTAAATGGGCAAAATAATAACTAAATGTGCTACAGACCCAGGCAAGCCACTGTGACATTCACAGAGAGAGAATTAGGATTTATTAAACTTGGCAGGACGTTAGTTCACAGGGCAGCTCAAGATAGCTATACTGTTTTTAAATACAGCTTAGCAGCATCCTTCTGAATTGCAGGACTGCTTTTGGAGGGGATGACTCCTGGTGGGTAAAAATAATTGAATAGATATGAGTGATTAGCTTTTTGGGAAGCAATAAACCTAATTTATAGGTGTCCATAACAACGAACCAAATACAGGAAATAAACTCCACGAACCAAAATAATAGTGTATAATCCAAGAAGAACAAAGGCTCAAGTCCAGCGAAGCAATAATGCCACCTCTTTATTAAACGACACAGCAAATAAATTAATAGACACTCCAAACCACACAGTTAGATGTAAAACCAGCCAATGCAAAATGCGAAAGATTAAGCGCTTTCATCCACTGGAAAGTGGACTTCATCAGAATCAAACAAACTAATTAAATAATTCATTATAAACCCTTTTTGGTGCCAAACTTTTTATCATATTTAAAGACATATACATCTTGCTTTTAAAACATATCAATTTGTCCTAAAAAACATTGCGTAATTTCAAGGAATATATTCATATGCACGAATATACACACAAAAATATATATGTCTACTACATATTTATTGCTTACGTTGATGAATTAAATAACTTTAGGTAACTTTAAATAACTTTAAATAACCTATCTAGCTGTTCATGAATACTCCTAAAGTCAGTCCAATGAAACATATTATCCTAAGTTTATCCTAAATTATATCTGATATGTATTATAAATATAAATAAAAACATTGTATAAACTTTTTATATAAATTAAATGAAATTAATGTAATGAATTCAATAAAATCAACTCTATATATAATAGTATTCTATTCTATCATTTCTACCTTCCCTGTTAATACATGTGTTGTGGTACATATACATATATATATATATATATATATATATATATATATATATATATATATATTAAATGTTAACATAAGTATAAATGATGGTACATAAAATGCCTGTAACACTATTATATTGTCACCATTCATTCAGATTAAAAATGGAAGAAAAGAAAATGAAAGTTTAAAATACAAATTAAAAATAATGAAAATTAAAAGATCTAATGACCCATGATACACTAAAAAACACTATATAGTAAGACTAATACTTAGGTATAAATATAAATATATGTGAATAAATAAAATAAAATGACAAATTAATTGATAAATTCATACTATTTAATATAGTTTTTATATTTTTTTATATTTTTTGCGAAAGGGATATGTACAATTTTTACGTATATTCTAATATGAGTGGTATGATGAATGTGATTAATAAAATTTAATGTAGGAATGGTTTTAACGATATGTAATCGTTTAACCCTAGCTTAGTGGAAGTGTCAGTAAGTATTTGCCATTTTGCCTCTCTCTCGGCTATACATGCCCTAAAATTACCTCCTCTTATATTAAAATTTACTCGTTCTAAAATTGCAAACTTAAAATGATGTGTGCTATCTGTCTCCTGTACATGTCGGCATAATGCATTACTAGCATCCTTCTTTTTAATTACATATAAATTTTCATATATACGCCTTCTAAATTTCTGTTCAGTTTTGCCTATGTAATAACAATTACATTTGAAACATTTAGCCAAATAGACAATATTCATAGTGTTGCAATTACCTCTAACAAACGTTATTTTAGTCTTATTTACATTGTCCAGGACAATGTTTTCGTCTTCATTAATGACTTTACAATACTGGCATCTTCCACATTTCCTAGTTCCTCTGTTACTACTAATATCCCTGTTATAGCCAGTGTTCCTTTCCAACAGAGACTTCAAGTTCATTCCCATTTTATAAACAAAAGTAGGTGCCTCTCCCAGTACCTTCCTTAAGTAAGTGTCAATAAAAAATACGTTCCAATATTTTTTTTACCATTTCTTTAATATAATTAAGCTGTGGAGTATAATATAATATGCATGCCCTGTTATACACTTTATCTTCTTCCTGCACGATTGTATTGCTACAACAGGATCGGCCCAAAACAGGGAAATATTTGTTACCCCACTACTCTATAACATACATTTTGACTTCTTGTATTAAAATTTAGGGTACCCCCTATCTAAAAATAGTTTACTAATAAATTCCATTTCGTCTAGCATTTTGCTTTGAAGTCATTTGTGCTGCCCGTATGCATTGCCCCTTGAAAATGCTCTTTTTCATTTTCAAGGGGTGAAAACTAGTATATTCTAAATAATTGTTTGAGAATATATTTTTTCTATAAATGCAGGAAGAGAAGCCATCATTTGTACTGGACACAAAAGTGTCTAAATATGAAATTCCTACTCTACTATAATTATATGTAAATTTAAGAAATGGACTAGTATTATTCAAATATTTTACAAATTCCTCTAATATCTTTTCATGTCCATCCCATAAAATAAATATGTCATCAAGGAATCTTGTATATAATCTTATATACTTGTAATATTGACTTTTAAATGCATTTTCCTTTTCCCAATCTGAAAGAACTAAGTTTGCAAATATGTGGGGCACATGCTGCCCCCATAGCTACTCCTCTGGTCTGCCTATAGTATTCGCCTTCATAGTAAATATAATTATGATCCAGTATAATACTCATCAATTCCAATATTACCTTGGTTTGCTCCCAATCTAAGGTGGAATGTTCACAAATACTATTGCTGAAGCTTTGCATGCCCTGTTCCTTGGGAATACAGGAAAATAAATCTATTACGTCAATAGTCACATATATCAACTCCTTTTTCCAGATGTCAGTCGTCAGTAATCCCCAAAACATCCAGGAATCTTTTATTAAATGGGGGACTCTTGTATAGATATGTTTCAACCATTTATCTATCACTTGTCCCATAGGGAAAGTCTTCGACCGACTCCCCGAGATAATGGGCCTAAAAGGTGGGTCAAGTATATTTTTGTGAACTTTGGGCACTCCAACTATGGTTGCTAGTATGGGATAATCCACTCTCATATAATTGTACAAATCTAAATTAATTCTTTCATCCAATAACATGTCTTCCAAGTACATATTAATCCGTCTATATCCCAAATTGATCTGATTAAGTGAATTCCCTGAATCAACTAGAATATTGAACATTTTACTAACATATTCATTACTGTTGTACAATACTATGCCTCCCCCCTTATTGGGCTTCATAACCTTAACTGTCCTGTCATTCATTAAATGTTGTAATAATAGGACCTCCTCTTCTTTTAAATTACTATAGTTTTTGACGCCCCTTGTTTTGTTGTTTAACGTATTTAAGTCCCTTGTGACTAATTTCTCAAACAATGAGACTTGCGGATGTGGGGGTGGCATAAATGTACTTTTTTTCTTCAAAGCGCTTTTTCCAATCTCTCTAGTGCCTTCCTTAAAATGTATAGCCAAGTTTAATTTTCTAGTGTATTTTTTAATGTCAATTACACTGTCAACTACCTTGAAATTCATATTTGGCACATATTTCAAGCCCTTTGAAAATAGGGAAAAGAATTCTTTCCAATTACTAAATCAGTGTAGTTGAATATGTTAAAGCCATTAAATTGGTGCAAAATAGACTTAACCTGCACATCACCTTCTTTATCTGAATGATGCCCATCGCTGACCCTCTTATTTGTACATGTGGCCGTACCCTTCTCTACCATCATCGTTGCCTCCAGTTCTGATTGTTCCAATACCCCTGTCCTGTGCTTCTCCCATTCCCTCTCCATTTCCAATTTCTCTGCTGATACCTGCTCGTATCCTGGTTGCTGCCCCCCTGAAAATCCTGATTTTCATAATTTCCATAAGATTCCCTGTGAACACTATTATTTTTTCTTTTGTTCCTATAATTATATTCCACTTCAATTCCATTTCTTTTTTGTTGATTCACTATATTCCACTCATATACCTTCCCATCCTTATATTCTCGCATATCCCTTTCTATTTTCTTGCACTATACTATTAGCTTTCCTATCTGCTTCCATAAGCTGTTTATGATATAAATTCTCCCATTGATCAAATACTAAATCTTCAGTTACATTCTTGTTCAATGTCTCTGCCATTTCAATATATTTACACAGTTTTCCATCATTCATTTTCACTAATAGTTTCATATAGTCAATACCAAAACGGTTAAACAAATTCTCAAATTCTTGACAATTACAATTATTTAATTCAATGCCCATAGGTTTCTTAAAAAATCTTAGTCCCTTAGGGACTATATTCAATGTTATACATTTGTTCAAATAGGCATAGTCTATTTTAATACCTCTTATTATACCCAAGTATTTACCCAATGCATAAATATATTCTCCAAGAGTTCCTTGGCTGTATTCTACAGCCATTTTTCCTGTTGTTTCACTGCTCTTGGCGTTTTCAAAACATATATCAACTGATAAAAAGTCATCCAATTTATCTTATTTTTTATTTATTTTACTTTATTTATTTAGTATTAATCTTACTATATAGCTTTTTTAGTATATCATGGGTCGTTAGATTTTTTAATTTTCATCATTTTTAATTTGTATTTTAAACTTTCATTTTCTTTTCTTCCATTTTTAATATGAATGAATGGTGACAATATAATAGTGTTACAGGCATTTTATGTACCATCATTTATACTTATGTTAACATTCAATATATATATATATATATATATATATATATATATATATATATATATATATATATATGTACCACAACACATGTATTAACAGGGAAGGTAAAAATGATAGAGTTGATTTTATTGAATTCATTACATTAATTTCATTTAATTTATATAAAAAATGTATAGAGTATTTATATTTATAATACACATCAGGTATAATTTTAGGATAAACTTAGGATAATATGTTTCATTGGACTGACTTTAGGAGTATTCATGAACAGCTAGATAGGTTATTTAAAGTTATTTAAAGTTACCTTAAGTTATTTAATTCATCAACGTAAGCAATAAATATGTAGTAGACATATATATTTTTGTGTGTATATTCGTGCATATGAATATATTCTTTGAAATTATGCAAAGTTTTTTAGGACAAATTGATATGTTTTAAAAGCAAGATGTATATGTCTTTAAATATGATAAAAAGTAAAGGGTTTATAATGAATCATTTAATTAGTTTGTTTGATTCTGATGAAGTCCACTTTCCAGTGGATGAAAGCGCTTAATCTTTCGCATTTTGCATTGGCTGGTTTTACATCTAACTGTGTGGTTTGGAGTGTCTATTAATTTATTTGCTGTGTCGTTTAATAAAGAGGTGGTATTATTGCTTCGCTGGACTTGAGCCTTTGTTCTTCTTGGATTATACACTATTATTTTAATTTATAGGTGTACCAGAGTTCAATTGTTTAGGTAAAACTTTAATTTTAAGTAACATTCATACTAAGCCAGACAGTTTTGTAGTATGTTAAAACACAATGGCTAGCTTGTATGCATATCATTTACATGCATAGTTTTACACAAAAAGGCAAAATACAACATACTGTTGAACAATCAGCCTAGAAAACCATTAAGACGCTAGGTGCTAATAAACTCGAGTTAATCAGCTTGTCGCTATTAAAAAAAAAAACAGTAAACAAGTGGTCGTTAACTTGAAATATGTGCTTACAGCATAAAACAAGTAGACGCTAATAAAACAGAGTTTAATCAGTTTGTCGCTAACAGAAAACCATTAAACAAGTGATCGCTAACTTGAAATATGTGCTTACAGCATTAAACGAGTAGTCGCCAGCCTGAAACGTGCTTACAGCCTTAGTTCAGAAAATTAGAGATGGTAAGGATGTCACATCACTTCATGCAGTAGCGCTAGTCAGTTTAAGCTATAAGAACTGAAGCTAACTCCTTTTAAGCAGTCGTTTATGGTAAAGCACATTCAGAGCAGAGAAATGATCTTAGTTCTTTTGTTAGATACTTTAGGCAAGCTTAATTACATTCACTAGCCAGAGTATATTATAAAATACAAGACGCCAGCTGCATCTACACAGTGCATTTGAACTTTAACACTAGCACAGTTTCATGCATATATAGCTGTTAGAATAAATACAGTGAAAGTTTATTTATGCCTTTGCTGTAGTAATACATATTAATAACAGAAAAGCAGTAGTTACATACCACAAGGGTCAGGGCTGCCGTCTGGGTATAGCAGCACTAGCTGATTTGAAAAATGGCGGTTTCCTAGGTTCCTTTCAAACCTCGCATACGTTTCAGTGCATATATATATATATATATATATATATATATATATATATATATATATACACACACATATACAGACACACACACACACACACACACATATACAAATGTTAGCCCTGTAAACCTGAATTGTATTATACAAGAAAGGGCATTACAGACAGAGATTATCAAGAATGAAAGAAAGAAGCGAGAGGGTTTGGTCAACTTATTTCTTCCCATACCTTTCACATGAACCTCATTGGGGAACATTCCTCATTTTGTGCACTAAAAAAAAAAATCGGTACTTTTCCGTTATCGGGGCAACAGCTGTAATCCTCATTTGAAATTCATGCTAATCCAAAAATCTGTTATTCTATCAAGTTTATAAGTTTGTAACAGCGATATTTAAAAGTTATCCATATTTTTGGGCCTTTGTCCCCCAATTATATATGGCTTTTGTTCATATTTCTGTATCTTAGAGGTTGAGAGGTATGGCGCACAGAAAGGCTTCCCAAAGTGAAAGTGCCATATAAATGCATGATAATACAGCCACTTCTTTCAAAGGTTGCTCTTCTGCTAATGTGAAAAGTGAAGTATTTGACTCTGCAGATTCATGGTGTCAGAAAAGCGTTGTTTTTGAACCGAACAAGGTAAGGCTGATTAACTAAATGCACGATTAACTAAGTGCACTTGCAGGCAGTGAGCTTCCTAGATATATTTTAATGGCTTAATGTTGCCATACAGTTGCCAAGTATGGCCAATTTATGTTTTGTCTTTGAAGATGGTAGTGCATGAAAATGATCTGTTAGCTAGCACCCCATTTACCCAAAGTTAGCACACAAACCGAAAACCTGCAATGAAACTGAATCCGTCACTCATATGATGCGCTGTATAACCAAAAAGTCATTTCTGACTTTTAAAAGTGATACTGCATGTGTTATGAACTTTGACATTAAGGCTGCAGTTGCACAGTAGTAGTACTCCGTAGCTTCAAATAAAATTTCAACCCTGCCAAAAGTCTTGCCATGGTACTTCTGTGCTTCTCACCGACTACTGTAATACATCAAGAACATATATTTACACACACCAGTATATTATTTCATGTGCCATTTCTCAAATGGCGAGCACGTTTCATCTTTTGCTATAGTTAGCGGTGCGGTTTGTTTTTTCGGTACTTGCGTATTATTGCAACCAGATTTTCACGATAATGCCGCTTGCTTCCCGCTCTGTAAATTTAAAAAGAAATGTATGTAGAATCACACTGACAATGTTAACTTCATTTAAAAACATTGTTTAGGTAGGGAAAACATTGTAAAATTTAAGGAATGAGTGCTTGATTCAAGCTATATTGTTTTCTGACATCTAGTCACTCTAAATACATGTTCCATATCCCCAGCAAACTTGACAGCAATAGCAGACAATTTCTCCCCATACAAAAAGTGTAACCCAGCAAGTGAACCATCTACAAGTAAACCAGGAAGTGAATCATCTACTAAACCAGCAAGTGAACCATCTACAAGTAAACCGTCTGCAAGTATGCTTCCTTAATCAGTGAAAGAAAATCTTCACAAATATGTTGCTCAAAACATCCGGAAGACATCCACATGAATACTATGCAAAACATCCCAAAAACATTGCAACAATAACTGCTATCCTCACAAAAACTTTAATTATTTACTGCAGTATGTCAAATAAAATTAGTTATTTACCCAAAAAATGTTTCTCCATATTTGTTATTCTAGTAATCCTTCACACAGTAAAAATGAACAAACATTTCCCATGCTTCCTCAGTCCCAATTCTGCACTAAGACAGCAGTGCAACCAATTTTTAAGTACACAAAGCAAGTTTCACATTACCGTGTTACGTTGGTAATTTGGAACAAACTAGGTTGTACCCAAAGAAAACACCAAATTGTGTCTTACGTTTAGTCCCACAATCCATTTTGGGGCCAACAAGCGTATTACCGCAACCGCAAAAATCTGGTTGTGATAATACGCAAGTACCGTTTTTTCTACAGAAGCAACAAGCTGACATACTAAGGCATATCCATCAGGGAAGTTTCTACCCATTGTGCCAAGAAAATTGTTAAGTGAAGATCCGTCTTGATGTACGTGTTTGTGCAGTGCTGATGTGATTATTTCCTTTGTATGTTTGGATTTAGTATATGTAAATAAGGTGGTAGTTTTATACGTCTGATGTACAGATTGGGTTTCAAGTGGTCATTACAGCTGTTGAAAGTGTCTGTCACACATACAGATATCCATGATAAATAAATATGAACCATGTTAATTCATCAAAAGAACTCTTTATAAGTATGAACCAATACATTCTAACCATTTCAAAAGCTTCCTACTTGAAGTTGTCAGTAAGCCCTTAACAAGTATTCCACATTTTGCCCCATCTCTTCCTCATTATGACAGGTAGTGTTCCACATTCTGAATAAGGAAGTTTGAGATCTGTCTGAAAGTCAGAACTTCTTTATTTACTTATGATTTTTTTGTTCAAACCAATCTTTCACTGGAACAAAGGTTTAGAAAAAAAACTGCATAATATTTCCCCTCCTTGCTTATTTCAGTTAAACCCTCTACAGTTAATACATGTAGGGTTGCCACCTGTCAGGATGTCAGGGTCTCTGTCAGGAAATTTGGCTTTGGTGCGAACACTCATCATGTAGTTTGACTCATTCTGAGAGTTAACATTTTTCTGAAGTGTAGTTCCCAAAATGTTTGGTTGTCACTTTGATTTTCTATTTGCATCTAAATTATCTTGTCAGAATAGTCTTTTATTTGTTTCAATAGATATCTTGAATGATGTGAAATGTGACCATTAGCAGGAGGTTATACTAATCAAAAGAACCTTCTTCATGATGCTTCTTAGAAGTAGACAAAACATTTGAGCATTCTATTTTACTAATGTAAAAAAAATGGATCTGTCCACAAATTTTATGTTCAGTGGTAAAATTGCATATTTTTTCAGTATAAATATTGTAGATATGAATAAAATGTGGAGTCAGGAAATTTGTAAAGTACACACTGCAAGAAACAGTGTACACATTATACACTCCTTCCTATCCTCATTTCTTTACTATGAATTTTTTTAGAATCCCCTGCATATTTAGAGTAATAGTTTCAACAGACATACCAGTTGCCAAAACAACATTACAAAGACATTTAAAGTGTGCAGCATGTTCATATGTATGCTAATCTGTTGCATTTAGCATATTAATGCACTATTTCTTTACAACTGTTGCTAGCACGATTAACTTTGAAGGAGAGACAACGTACATTTACTTTATAGAAATGAGTGTGGCAATTGGTGGAACAAAGGTTGGGGACTTTTGTCAAGTTTTTACTTCTTCCAGTGGTGGCAACCCTAATTACAACATATCACGGCATCAATCACTGTGATGCCATATGTGTTCATAAAAGTATAGTAGGCTAATGACCACTGGGGCCTTTATAAGCCTACCCATGCAGCCCAAATGTATCACATGAGTTACTGTGCCTTAGAGATTATTTTAACATGTATATGTTAGTTAGGATATGGTTTAATGATTGTCTCTATCATAGACCAGGGGTGAATTTCTGATTTCCTATCCACTGGTCCAGGCTGTGCTTGAATAGACCAGGGGTGAATTTCTGATTTCCTATCCACTGGTCCAGGCTGTGCTTGAATAAGGTTAGGGAAGGCTTCTGCTTCACATGGATGGGAAGCCTATTGCAAGGAATGGGGATTCTCCGAGATACATACCGGTCCCTCTAATATATTCTAAGTTTAAATCCTTACATCTAGTAGTTCTGGTGCTGTTTGTTTTGCAGATATGCAAAAGGTCCATCAGAGCGGGAATCAAGGTCACCTTTTATGACAGCCATAAAGTGATTCTCAGCAGTCTGTAAGAAACAAGAGTTTAGAGCTTTGGCTTTGAGACAATTAACATAGGACACTGTGTTTATGCCCTGTATTCTTTTGGGAACCTCTGTAGAAGCTCCAGTTGTTGAATGTCTCTGATCATGTACACAATGAAGGGGAAGTTATACTCAATGATGGGTCTCCAAATACAGAGAGACCATGACTTCCCTCTACCTAGATGGCATGCCCTTACAAGATGAGTAACAAAATTATTTTCTTACTACCTTAGAAACGTGTTACTCAAATGCCATGTGGTCCTACAGTCTCAACTTTGGACATCCAGCTGAAAGTTGGTAAGCTTGGTCTTGGGGCATCCACCTATTCTTCCCAATTAAACTGATGTTTTGGTTTTAATCGCTCCTCGTAAGTCTAGTGCAGTTCTTAAAAAAAAAGAAAAAAAGCATGCATACCTCTCAATTTCTTTAAACAAAAACTCATCTCTAAGGTTAAAATAATGGGTAGGGGCACAAATGTCTCAAATCAGAGACCAATATTACTCATGCATTTTTAAAGTTGATAGTATAATGGGTTTTGCATCTCCTGTATCTTCTGAACAATAAAAAAGTACTGCATTCTAATGCCTGGCATTACAGACTCATTGCATTCATCAGTAACTTACCAAGGTTTCAAAATATTGACACTGGAATAAGGCAAACATCAGGGAAGACATGCAAAACAAGGGACAGCGGAAAGGTATGAAAGCATTTGCTTTGGCTAATTTCTTTGTTCTTCTCTTAGAAGAGTCCACTTTCAGAAACGAAGTAAACACACACATAACAACAACAAATCTACACTATAGTAATGGTATCTCGTTTTTCCTAATTGAAAGTCTCCCTCACCAGAAACACTCCTGGGTTTCAGTCACGCTTACGTTTTTCTCCACTTTGACAAAAAACGGGCCTTCATTTTTCATTCAGTTAAACCACTTCGGTGAGTATAAATCCAATAGACATATTTTCTTTCTCAGTAATAACAAGCTTCCAAAGAACTGCCATTGCTCTGAATACTTCCTGCATGCACAATCTTTCGTAGAGTCATAGCAAATAGCAATGCCTATCAATATTGAAGCATGCGCAGACAATGCTTACGTTTTTTCTGTCGATGCCACGTGAACAAGCTGGTTTATTATGATGCGGCGCAGGAGTAAAACGTTTTTTTGTTTTGTTTCCATCGAATAGATGCGTTTATGAGTCGTAGTCTATGTTGAACTGTATTGAGATGTTTTCATTTATGTACATTGTACACTAGATATGTTTGCTTTCTGTATAACAACTCATTTAGTCCCAACATTACATAAACTGCGCGATTCCTGCCTTCCCTTAAACCTCCCTCCGACCGTCCTCATGAACATTATTTTGCAAGTACTGCTCCTACAAATATCTTTTATTTGTATGTAATTTGCTCCTTCCCGTTTCTAGAGATAACATTTATAGTTATTTTATCTATCGTACAGATTTTGATTTCCATTTTCTAGTGATTGCTTTTTGGCAGTCAATAGTATTAAACGCCTTACAATATCTAAGCATACCTATGAACCAGACAGATTTTTGCCTCACATTTTTGGTCCGTTTTTCATAAAATTGTGGTCTTCTGGCAAATTAGCAGCAAATCATTAAAGCCCATAATTAGAAAACAGTGACAGGCATTTGAGTTTCAGACTTCATACCCTTCAGAAAATTCATGCTAATGCAAATCCTACTATTAACATACCTCTCAAGTGTACATCATTATGAGAAACATTCCTCAATATGGGTCTTATAAAAAAAGTAATCACAAAAAAAGCACCAGAATCCAGGAAAAGTGACACGAACAGTTTAATTCACTAACGCTGAAACTTCACAACACGTTTTCGTCCTTGACTTCATCAGATTTTATAAAAAAAGAAGTTATGTCTTACCATAATGTTCCTTCTGAGTTGTAGATCTTTATTCATTCTTTACTGTTAGGACCTCGTTTCTGTCCTCGGAACAGATATGGCCGTTTCCCAGCTCACACAAGCGTAAAACTCTCAGATAAGAGCCTGCCCACAATGCCTCTCTCCTAGATACTCCAGATAGAGTTTGCCCACCCTAGATAAAGATGTAGTAATAGGAAAAAGGTAGGAGGCTTTGTCTGAGCAAATACCCTAACCAGGAGTACCTGAAGACCACCAGGAGTCCAGGCAGGGGGAAGAGGGGGGGGGGGGATAAAAAATGAATAAAGATCTACAACTCAGATGGAACATTATGGTAAGACATAACTTCTTTATCTGATGTTGTAAATCTTTATTTATTCTTTACTGTTAGGACCGAGTCCCCAGCTACTTGAGTCCTGGGTGGCCCTAAGAAGGGATATTCCTGAGCACCATAGAACCAAAAGATGCTCGTCCCCTGGAGGCCAAATCCAATTTGTAATGAGATATGAAGGTATGAGGTCTTGCCCACGTGGCTGCTGCGCATATATCATCCATAGAGGCTCTGGAATGGAAAGCTACAGAGGTAGCCATAGATCTGATAGAATGAGCCTTTATTCTGGAAGGTAAGGGTAGCTTATTCTGTTGGTAGATAACGGTAATGATGTTTCTAAACCAAGAGGATAATGTCACTTTGGAAGCAGGTTTACCCAGTCTGGGTCCTGCAAAGGCCACAAACAATTGGTCTGTTTTCCTGAAAGATTTGGTCCTGTCCAAATAACAACGAAGCTGTCAGTGCACATCAAGGGTGTGCAAAAGGTACTCCCCTCTGTTAGAATGCCTTGGGAAGAAAACCGGCAGGTCAATAGATTGATTAATGGAAAAAACAGAAATTACCTTGGGCAAGAAGGAAGGGTCAGTACGAAGGGACACCCTATCCATGTGGAAGATCAAGTAAGGACTTGACACTCAAGGCCTGCAGCTCAGATACTCTTCTCGCTGAGGTGAGTGCTACTAGAAATATGGTTTTCCAAGACAAAATTTCAAATCACATGAATCAAAGGGCTCAAAGGGAGAGCCTGTAAGAGACTGAAGCACCAGAGTCAAGTCCTAGGGATCTAAGGGAGGTTTGACTGGAGGTTTAACATGTAATACTCCCTTCAAAAAAGTCTTGTATAGGCGGTGTGACTTAATTGAAGAATTTTCAAGACCATTATGAAAATTGGCGATAGCTGCTAAATGTACTGTGATCGTTGAAGCTGAGGCTCTTGCATGCAGGAGAGTAGTCAGGTATTGCAGAATCTTTTGAATGGGCATAGAGAAAGGGTCTAAGTTCTGGTCTTTGGCCCAAATAGAGAACCTAGTCCATTTACTAGAATAAGCCTTTCTAGTGGAAGGGTTGTGTGAGGCCAGAAGAATTTCACGAACATTAGATGGAATGTCAGGCAGTCTGGCAATCATTGGAAGTGGAGGAAACAGGCTGTGAGCTTGAGACTGTGCAGGTTTGGATGACTCAATCTCTGAGGATGGGATAACAGGTCCTGGGAATGATCCAGGATCCACGGGCTGTGAATCAGATGAGGCCAAAGAAACGGGAATCAGACTTGATGTGGCCAGTAGAGAGCAAAGAGGAACACTTTGCTTTTCAACCTCTAAGCTTTCTGGAGAAATTTTATAATGAGGAAATGGGGGAAAGGCATACATAAGATCCGGGGACCAATTGTGCATTAGAGCATCCCTCAGTGGTTTCCCCTGAGAGGGGATCAAGGCAAAATAGTTCCTGTATTTCTAATTCAGGAGAGAAGTAAACAGGTTACAGCAAGGCTTGCCCGAATGTTGGAAGATCTGAGCTGCTATTATAGGATTGATGGACCATTCGTGAGGCATGAGGATGTTCCTGTCAGATTGTCCGCAATAAGGTTGGAACTCCCAGGAATGTGCGTTGCTATAAGAAAGCGATTGGAAGCTATCGCCCAGTGCCAAATCTTCATGGTTTCCCGACACAGGGGTTAAGATCTGGTTCTGCCTTGCTTGTTGATATACCAGACGACTGACATGTTGTCTGACTGAATTGCAATGGTCCCCGAAGGCAGGGATGCATCGAATGCTTGCAACGCTAAGAAAACTGCCCTCAGTTCCAGGACATTTATGTGCAAGCTGGCCTTGAGGGGGGTCCAGCTGCCTTGGATGGTCTGCCCCCGGAAATGCCCCCCCCCACTCTAATAGTAAAGCATCTGTAGTCACCATGGCCGTGGGTTGGGGAAGACAGAATGGTCGACACCAAAGATTCTTTTGTGACTCCATCCACCATAGCATTTCCTTCTTGCAACGGTTCATAAGGTGTATCATGTGGTTGAGTGGGTGGGTTAACAATGACCATTGTGCAGAAAGGAGCCACTGCAAGATTCTCATGTGCAATCTCGCCAGTGGTACCAAGGTAATGGCAGCTGCCATGGAGCCCAAGAGTTGCAGTACAAGACATGCTGGTGCAAACGTGTGAGGAAGAAGGTCTTGAATTTGGTATCTTATTTTCAAAAGCCTGTGAGGGGGAGAGAAGCTTGACAGGATGTTGTGTTGAAGACCGCTCCAATAAATTCCAGTGTCTTCATTGGAGACATCTGAGATTTTTCTTTGTTGATTGTAATCCCTAAGCGGAGAGCAAGATCTTGAGTGTAAGAAAGGCTGCGGACTAGGAGATTCCTGGTCGGAGCGGTAAGAAGCCAGTTGTCTAGATAGGGAAGCACCTGGAATCTTTGTAGTCGAAGATGAGCTACCACAACTGCCGTACATTTGATGAACACTCAGGGGGCTGTTGAGAGACTGAATGGCAGTGCCCTGAACTGGTAGTAATTGGCTCCCAGCCGGAAGCGAAGAAACCTCCGGGAGCGGTGATCCATCTTTATGTGGTAGTACGCATCCTGTAGGTCTATAGAACACATCCAATTGTTCCTCCCTAGTAAGGAAAGAATGGACTGTACTGTGACCATCCGGAATCTTTGAGGTTTGATAAATTTGTTCAGTAGGCTGAGATCCAGGATTGGTCTCCAGTCCCCTGTCTTTTTTGACACTAAAAAAATAATCAAGTAAAACACGGATCCTGTCTGTTCTGCTAGGACTGGCTGGATGACTCTTTTTCTTAGCAGTTTTTCTATTTCTAAGGCTGCTAATCCCCTCTGATTGGGTGGTACATCAGGGATTTCTTTGATGGGTCTGGGAGTTAGGTCAAAAGATATTTGGTAGCCTCTGGATACTATTCTCTGCACTCAAACAACGGTAGTAATAAGATGCCAGGCTGGTAGATGCAGAGAGAAATGACCCCGACTGCTTCCAGAGGAAAGCAATCAGGCAGCTACTCAGAAGCGCTGGTAGGGTCTGCCGGAGAAAGAATCTCTGGCTCCCTGGTAATGCAGAGCCCCTCTACCCCGAAAGGGGCGTCTTCCATATGAGTAGCTCCCTCTGCCCCGGGGGATTGCTTACCATGAGTGTCACGAAAGGATCCTTAGGGTTTCTTGAACCATATCTTTCCCCCCTTCTGGTCCCTGGATTAGGGCCTCTGGGGATTGGAAAAACGTATGCCCACAGCAGACAAGGTCTTTCCGTCTTTCTCACTATGTGCAAGTGTGTCACGTACCTTGGGTAAAAAAGTGCAGATTTGTCGACAGGTGCATTAACGAAAGAAGATTTAAAGGGGTCTGTGAAATCACATAACCGCATCCAAGCATTACGTCTCATGACAACACCAGATGCGGCAGCTCGAGCTGCCCCCTCGGTGGTGTGAGATATCAAATGCATCGAAGAGTTTGAGATAGATTCAAGGGTAGCTAGCTGTGAGGCAACAGTGTCACACACCTCATCAGGCAGTACCCCCACCAAAGAGGAAGACATTTCAGAAATTAGGTCTCTTTGGAGGCAAGTAAAGTGTGCCAGATAATTCAGTGACCAAATAGCGAAGGTCACTGAACCATGGGTCCATTTCCCTAGTTTGTCCATGGTCCGGGACTCCCTGTTTGGAGGATGGACAGTGGAACTATCTTCTGCCAGTTTCCTCTTGGTGGCCGCTGCAATGACTATAGAATGAACTGTCAGCTGCTTGAACCAGTGGGGCTGGTCTTCAGGTATAGATAAAATTTTGTCCAGCCTCCAGGGGACAGGTTCTACATTGTCCGGGGCCTTCCAGGCATGCTGCATAATTAGTTTAACAAGATCATCTGCTGGTAGGGTCACCCAGGAAGTAGATGGCTGAGCACAGAAGGCCTGCAGAAATACCAATTCTTCAGAAGAAGGGTTAGAGGACTTCCATTCCCCCTGCTGTTTGAGGATTTTGAGAATGTCTCTGAATGAAACATCATCGGGGGAGAACGACGGGATCCTTCCCCTTCATCACAATCAGTGTCTTCTGTGATAGATTCCTCCGGGGAGTCAAGGTGCTTCCTCTTGCATGGTTTCTTCTGGGGTGGCTCTTCAGTGGGATCTTCTGAGGAGGACTCCAGAGAAAGGGTTCCCTTCACAGGGGGTTCTGATACTGGTGTCCTAGGGGCTAGTGGTAAGACTTCATAGTGAAGGGCCCTATCCATCACCTGTACAGCAAGTCCACCCAAGCCCACTTCCAGTTGAGGGGTTACGAGAGAACTGGGAGCCGTCGGAACCATGGACATAGATGATACCAATGAGAAATAGGCACCAGATTAGGTACCAAGGTGCAGACAGTCCAAGCACTGCTCCAAGAAACCATCGGCTCCATCGTAGCCGATGCTGCAAGGGTGGTGGGTGCCGACAGAGGAAGCACTGCTGTCAGAGCCGAGACAGTATGTACCAAAGTGGGTGTTGGGAGGATAAGCAGGGGAAGATAAGATAGAAGATTCCGAGCCAGGAGGGATGGAAGGTCTAGCTGGAATGGGCAATTCCCTAGCTACCAGAAGCTGGTCCACAACCCACACTAGGTCTAGCTCAGAAAAAACTCCTAGTGGATCTAAAAGAGGCTGCAGAAGGGGAATCAGATCTTTCTAGAAAGGGACTAAACCTCTGCCCCAAGAAAGGGTCATAAGTAGGAGAATATCTTGTCCTTGGCAGGTAATCGAATTTTGGAGCTGATGGAGCCGAAGAAGCTGTTGGCACCATGAACGGGGAAGGTGCCGAGGCATGTACAGTCATTGGAGCCCATGGAGCCGAGAAAAGTGTTGGCACTGTGGACAGGGATGGAGCCGAGGCATGAACAGTCATCGGAGCCGATGTAGGAACCAAAGATGGCACCGAAGTCAGTGGTGCTGTGTTTGGAACCAAGATAGGAGTGAATACCATGGTCGGCACCAAGGGAGAGGACACAGATCCTGGTGCCGAAGAGGTCTGCGCCGAGGGCACCGTTGAAGCACGGAGCCGACTCAGTTCCGAAACTGACGGAGATGCAGGAACTGAGTGACTCTGTTTTTCCTTATATTTTTTGGTCTTAGGATGGGGTGAGACCTCCGACCCAGATATAGCCACCAAGAAAGGTGTCTTGAGTAAACCTTTTAAAATAAGTTTATGCTTACATTCTGCTAGTGTCCGATTAGAAAAACCAGCACAAATGTCACAATCAGCTTTCAAATGATCCACGCCCAAACAGTAGACACAACGAACATGTGTATCTGAGTTAGGCATCTTACGTCCACACTTGTCACAAAGTTTAAAACCCAACTTAGCTTTGTCTGACATAGTAAGTGAAACAATGCTATCCTGTAGAAAAAAATTAAGGAAGAAATACCAGTGGAGTTATGTTAAGGAATACCACTAGTAAAAGGGACCTGTCAAAGACAGGAGAGTGAGACAGTCAAAAGAGGTAAAAAAATTAAATTACCAAGAAAAAGGGTAGGAAATAGGCCTAGGTTATAGGCGACAGTGATAAAAGACTAACTTGACTAAAAATTTTGAAATTCAGAAGAAAAACTGTCATAAAAACAATAAAATTACTACTTAGTTTGAGAGAGATGGCTAACACATCTGACTAGGAACACGGCAAACAAGATTTGGATTATCTAGGAGAGGAGCATTGTGGGTAGGTTCTTAGCTGAGAGTTTTTGGCTTGCGCGAGCTGGGAAATGACCATATCAGTGCCGAGGACAGAACCAAGGTCCTAACAGTAAAGAATAAATAAAGATTTACAACATCAGATCCCATGTTCCTCGAAGTTCCACATTGAAAGGGTCTGTCACACATTCAGTGTTATGAATTTTGTTAACTGATATTCATGGTAAATAGTCCTGAATCATACGATTCATCAAAAGAAATTGTTAAAAGTATAAAGTAGGACATTTTAACCATCCTGTGAGCTTCCTAGTTGAAGTTGTTGGCAAGCTGCTAGTAAGTCTTCCACACTTTGCCCATTTATTCCACATTATGAGACACAGTGTTTCTCATTTTGAAAATGGAAGGTTTCTGCTAGTCTATCAACTTTCTAGGTTTGTAATAGCAATATTTAAAAATTGTCCTTATATCTGGGCCTTTGTCCCACTTTTATTTATGGCTGTGTCCAGATTTCTTGCTCCAAGAGGTTGAGAGGTATGTATCTAAGCAATTCAGATCTTGTGTTCCAACTCAAAAATATAATTTCCTTAATTACGGCCATTTGCTCCCCTAATATGTCTGACAGAGTATTCTGTAGGGATTTTTAAAAATCTGCCAACACATTATATTCCCAAAAAAAAATGTGTTCCTCAGTTACCTATTAATTCTCCAATCATACCTCCAACATTTGATGTCCACCTAAGGGAAAAATCTTTGAAGTCTGATTGGAGATATGAAAATATCTATGCAAACCTTTCCTCACCAAAATCCTAAACCTTCAGGACTTTGTTGCATAGTTGGGTGCTATATGTCTGTCCTGTCATCGGTCCCAATAAATTTCAAACCATTCTTGCCTATTTTCTGTACCCTTACTTAATCATATAATATTCAGTATGGTTATTTTCCTTAAGGATCTACATCTGAACTCCTGCACTCTCCTTATTTCTTGAACTGTCCCCGCTTCATCACCCCTTTTCCATTTGCTGCTGTTATCTATATGAGCCTTAATTGCCTAGCTATAAAATATCCCTTCAAATCATGTAATCTTAAACTGCCTAATACTAATGGGAGGATCAGTTTATACCACTTAATACTTGCCCTATTTCCATCCAAGAAAAAAATCCCTTCAACTCTTTATTAACTATTAGCCACAACTTCTTTGGTTGATAAAAGTATGCCTGACCTGTATATAAAACTAATGGACTAAAAAAATTAACTGTGTCTTCATCTCCATAAACAAGAGGTTCGGGTTTCTGTTTTTGTATTATCTTTTGTTTAGTCTCTTCCCACATATCCTTGGCTGCCATAACAGAATCTTTTTTAATCCATACTCCTAAATACTTCATTTTTATAATTTCCCTATAAATATGAGTATTTTTATTTATTTTTTATTTATGTAACATTTGTTAACCAGGAAAGTCCGACTTGGAACAAAGCCAATTTTCAGTGGAGGCCCGGGGAGAAACACTCTGGATACATGTCTTTATAACATGTCTTTATGGCTGCAGTCTTTGTTTTATCTTCATTAGTTTTTTTATCCTAAAAAGACTTGAAACAAACTTTTTGTCAGTCAAGCTCAACTTTGACAGTATTAACTGCAGCAGGGACTCTGATGAAACAATCTCAATTCCTTTATTATCTTGAATTTCTTTCATGGGTTTGCTTGTTCACCTGGCTGGCTACGTTTTGTTGAACTGTTTTGCTTCTTATTGACTGAGAGAGGTTTTCAATGGCAGTTTGCACTTACTTTTGCCATTCAACATTCAGTCCATTCACTCTTACATGTGCCTTGATGGGCCTCATTCAATTACTTCAAATTTACGTCCATTTTAGTTTTTTCCAGAGGATTCATTACTGGTACTAAGTGTATATGCAAGGGTGCCTGCTATCAGACCAATGCCATAACCATAGGTCTGGCTTATATTGTATTTATTAATAAATGTTTTTGGTGTCAGTCTCTCCCACATTCTTCATGCTTCATTTTCTAAAGCAGTCCACTTTATTTATGAGAATGTGCATCATTTTACACTGTGTAAATGTTTGACTGTACCTTGTGGAGATATTTTTGCAAAAGTATTGGAAAGTTGAGAAAGTGTCCAGTCTGAAAAACACTATTGTGGCATATGTTTTTGCTTCAGGAAGGGTATGGTGTGGTGTTCAACTTTAGCTAAACTTTTACAGCCAATATGGGACATTCCTGAGTGGATACAATCACAGGCACAACAGTATCTGGGGAGGAAGGTGGTGACTGATCTGCTTCTAAAAGATGTGCTTCCATGGCAGCCTTTGCAGATGACCCATTTCAGGAAAGCCATGTTCGTACAGGTATTGATAATCTTGCAATTTAATGTAAAGTGACTAGTCTAAGAAGCAAGGAATTATTCACATTAATGTTCACCACTGTGTGAGACTGTATAATTGGTACTAGTTCTATTGCTATGGTAATTCATTATTAATTATGTATGCTAATCATCCAGGTCTGTTGCAGCTTGTATGAATGCAGTCATATTCTCTGTTATGCAGAGCACATGATTTCTGCACAACCTTCATCCTTTCCCAAGGTTGGATGTAGTGCTTGATGAAGTTCAGTCACTGCTTATGTGGAGGAAAGTTCTAGAAATAATCAAAAACATTGCCTGTAGCAGTTTACATGCTGTTGTAACATAATGCCAATGCATTTTATAATACAAATTGAATTATACCAATGGCGTTGGACTGAACTTTATGAAGCTCAGAGTTGCCCTTACGTAAACTGGCACCCTAAGCAAAATGGCACACCATTGCTCCCCCACGCAACCTATCCTGGCCTACTGAAACAAACCACATAACTGTTTTCTTTTTTATCACAATTTGTCTTGCTCTTCAGTTTTTTTCTTGCAGTTATTCATTCAAACTTTTCTAAGTATGACTGCACTCTGATAACTGTGGAAGAAATAATTGCATTAAGCTGGGGGTCTGGGGGTCACAAGGCCCCAGAAGCCATGTGGGTTTTTAATTCTCTGAGGTGTATTTTTTAGAGTTTTTGTAAAAAAAAAAAAAAAAAAATTGGTTCATCCAGCCTGAACGGAAACCATGATCAAAGAAAGAAATTTAGTCTTAATGTTCAAAATTTCTTCCTGCATTCTTTCAGCACATAACTAACCAAGATTGCACTGTGCTAACAACAGTGGAAATAATAGTATTTAGCTAGAAACCATGAGGTTTCAAGATGTTGTGAGATGCATTTAAGAGTTTTTAAACAGCATTTTCATCCAATGATTGCCTGAACAAATACAAAAAAAATATATGATTAAGGAAAGAAATTCAGTCTTACTCTTCAACTTTGCCTTTTCCTGCATCCTTTCAATACATCTAACTAAGACTACCCTGTAAAAAATAAATTAAGCTAGCAGCTGCTAGACATGTAGAATTTATGGGGTTATAGATGCTCTGAGGTACATTTTAGAGCTTTTTTCATCCTTTTTATCAAATGATGGCCTGAGCAAAATTTATGCATTCAGAAAAGAAATTCAATCCATTTTTTTTTAATTTCATGGCAGAAGTAAATTTTATCCATGTTTTAAGGCTTAAAGTTGACCAAACACAACTATAATAAACTGAGAAGGCAAATGCCTATGATGATACTTTTATCATATCTGGGAATATTACCTGCCCCCACCTCACTGTAGGTTGGGATTAAAATTAAGGCATGAATGCTCACTGACATATTTCAAGATGATGCTGTCACATTTATATGCAGCATGCCTCCTCATCCCTTACTTCCAAAAGACAGCCACCTTCTGTGTACCCTTCTGATGTCAGACTGGGACAAAACTGAAGACTACAGGACATAATATAGTTACTGTCAAACATATGAGCAGCATGGTTATTTACTTTCCACAAAAGATAGATAACTGTCTATGAACTGGATGTTTGATTGTGAGGAAAATTAAACAAAAAAATGACAAAAATATTTCCAATTTATTACTTCTAAATATAGTACAGTGTTCCTATACACCCTATAATGACACCCCATGCACCCCTCTGAAGTTTGTGAGGAAAGTTAGAAATGATGGAAACACTGTCCCCAGGTCAACACAAGATATAGTGACCTCTGAGATTTTGGTGGAATGTTTAAAAAATAACATAATCCCCAGCCTCCCACACAAGTACAGATAACTTCTGTATACAACTATGAAAATTACTAGTTTTAGACTAGGTGGGATTCATAGCAGAAGCGATTACTAAGACCATTCACTTATACAGCCGTGGTGTGTGGGGCCACCAGCCCCCAGAACTTCTTAAGGTCTGGATATTCTGTGATGCATTTATCACTTATTTTTTTGATATTTGACTTTTTAAATTGAGCAAGTAGCAACATGGTCGGTTTCTTTCAACCTCTACCAAGAAGTTATAGCCACTTCTATGTAGAATGCAGATGTCTAATCATGATAAAAGCATATGACCACGTAATGTATTTCACTTTTGTTCCAAACAGTTGCCCCACATTAAAATATTACATATTGCTTCACATAATCACATTAGCCCTGCAAAATCAAAATATTAAACAGCGGACAGCTATTGATTTTCCTCTACAGAAGACAATACAGCAATTATACCTACTCTGTCTATGCCTATCAGGTGTCCAGTTAAGTAGTCTATCTTATTTCTGAAAAATGGACACTAGTCCGGCTATGCCAGATAGTGACTGTTTTAACTGAGAAAATTATAGAGGATCATAGGTTCATAGGTAGGTACTAGGCTATCGGCCCTAGGGCCTATACAAGCCTAGCCAAAAAGTTCCCTGTTTTTTGCCACCCAAGAAAATGAATTTCCTGTTCCCCTGTCGAGCAGAGCCACAGAAATGATCCCCAGGGTGAATTTCCTATTCCCCATCCAAATGTCGAGATTCCTTTTAAAGAGGGCTAATAAGGAGCTTTGCTTGATGTGAATGGGTAGTCTGTTCCAGAGTATAGAAAGTCCAACATGTTCTGTTTATTGTGGTGACAAGGTTTAGGTCCCTGGAGTGTGTGGCTCGGGGAGATTGGGGTTTCTTAAAGTGTAGAATGTCCAACAGGTCTGGGTTTGACATGGCTTTGTATGTTAGGCAGAGGTCGCCTCTGAGTAGGTGATAAGCAATGGCGTAGAGCTGGAGTTTTTTGAGACGATCTGCATAAGGCATCTGTTTGAGGCTTTTAATCCTCTCTGTGAGGTATTTCTTTGGCCTTTCTAGTTGTTGTAGATGTCTTGCGAGATACATGCCAAATGGGGCATTGTACTATATGATGGGTCTGATGATGAATTAGTAGAGAGGGACAATGACCTCTTTTTTCTGGAGGAGAACCCCCTTTGTGATGAGGTGTGCCATGTAGAAGGATTTCCTGACTAATGTGGCGATGTCAAAAGAGAGACTACTGTCCACCTGTGTCCCAAGGTCTCTTAGCATGAACTACAGAATGAACCGGCACTCCACCTAAGTACCATGTTCAATCACAGCCTCACTTCAGGCTTTCGGTGTTTAGTAGGCTACCGCCTATGTGGTAGTTCATGAGTACAGTGTTTTTCCCAAAGGGGATGACAGTGCACTTTTTGGCATTGAGCTTGAGGCCATGACTTTGACACCAAGCATCAGTCTCAGTGAGGCCCTTTGTAGAATGTCCACACCATTAGGTGAACTTTGCTAGCCAAAGACCTGCTGTATTTGCCTGGACCTCAGAGAAATAGATGCCAAACAGGAGAGGACCCGGGACTGAACCCTGTGGTACTCCACTTGTCACTGGTCTGAAGTCAGATCTGGAGTCAGCTACTTTCACTGTGTGGGTTCTGTCAGTGAGCCAGTTGGCCACCCATCTAGTAACATAGGGATTTATGCCCAGTCCAGTGAGTTTATCTATAATTCTAGAGTGAGGGATGGTGTCGAAAGCTTTGGCGAGGTCAAGACAGGCTGTGTGCACCACCTTACCCTTGTCCATGGCTCTAGTGACTGCTTCAAAGAAGTCAATCGGGTTTAGGAGACATGCTCTACCTTTTACAAACCTGAACTGAGTGAGGTCCAGAGTATGTAGGTTACCTATGTCTTTGTTTATAAGCTCCAAGATGATATGTTCCATGGCCTTGCAGACCAGGCTCGTCAGGTTAATGGGTCGGTAGTTCCCAGGGTCAGTGGTGGCGCCCCCTTTCTAGAGTGGGATAACCATCACTGTGTGTCATTCAGTAGGCACAAAGCCTGAAGTGAGGCTGTGATTGAACATGGTACTTAGGTGGGGTGCCGGTTCGTTCTGTAGTTCATGCAGAACGCAGCCTGGGATGATGTCTGGTTCCATGGATGCTGTGTTTTTGGCTTTGGAGAGTGCAGTCTTAATTTGTGCATCCGTGATTACAGGGGCTATGCATTCTTCCGGTATAGGGATGGGCTCTTTGGGGGGTGAGGGGAGTTAAAGTTTGCACTGAACTTATCTGCCAGGATGTTGGCAATATCAGTTGGTTCTGTATATCTAGTGCCATTGTGCTGTAGCTCAGAGCAGATCTGAGTGTTGCCATTGAGATTCTTGATGTAGCTGTAGAATGCTTTGTAGTTTTCTTTAGAATCAGTGGCAATTTTATTTTGTAACTAGATTTGGAGGATTTTATGAGGGATCTCAGCTTCTTATGGCAGGGGAACACCAGATTGGCTTCCTTTTTTGGAGGATAGCATCTTGGTTCTTTTGGGGATGGCATGATCCATGCATTCGTGTATGTGTTTATACAGTGCATTTGTATAGGATTCAGCAGTCGTACCTCTATTATCCGTCTGCATGGGTGTAGTGAAGTTTGCTACTTCTGTCTTAAGAAGTGTGAAGTTGGCTTTGGAGAAGTTTTTTACGGTGTTTTCCTTAATGGGGGGTGGGGTGGAATATTGATGTCTAGGGTGATTAGCTTGTGGCCGGATCTGACCAGCGAGGAGTTGACCTCTGGCATGGAACATCAGTTACCCATGTTGGTAATGGCCAGGTCCAGGATATTGCTGCCCCTGGTGGGGGTATGGACAAGCTGATCCAGGGCATTGGAGTTTATGAATTCCAGAAAGCGTTGAGCTAATGAGTTAGTACATGAGTAGTTTTCCCAGTTGATGGTGGGGTAGGTGAAATCTCCCATTATTAGGGTATTGGGCTTTACCTTAATATTAACCAGTATATCAAGAAACATGGAGTGGGCATCCTGGGGCATGATGGGGGATCTGTAGCAAGCTACAACCTGGATTGCAGCCTTGCCCAGTGTTTGTTGCACTTGGATAATTTCGGATACATTATGTTGAGCAACTAGCCTGGAGGTGTGGATATCCTTAATGAATATGGACACGCCTCCTCCTTTAGTGTTTTATTCTAGGTTAGGTGGCCGAAAGGAGTGGTATGAATTATAGCCTGGTAATGCAGGGGTGCTCTCTGGATCCTTGAACCAGGTCTCTGTTACTGCACAGATTTCAATGTTCTCCATTTTAAGGAGTGCCTAGAGTGAGTGCATTTTGAGGTTTAGACTTCTAGCATTGAGTAGCATTACCCTCAGTTTTTGCTTCTTGTTTCTGCTATGGTGGTGGGTTTGTCGTTTGAACCTTTCCTAAAAAAGGCACTATAGGGGAGACAAGAGCCTTAGCCAGTATCCAGAATCCCTGGGGCGACAGATGCAGGCCATCTCTGGCAAAGCATCGTGGCCTGTCAACCATGTTGTTCCAGGAAGACAGATACTGGATCTCCTTGGAATGACACCAGAAGCTTAGCCTCAAGCTTATTTCTCTGTGTTTCCCACCTCAGAACAGACTAGGCTACCCCTCACTGCCTCTAGAGCACAGTCCTGGGTCTCCGTAATGAAGAAAATGTCCAGCAGTGAGGAATTAAGCTATAAACAGCTGGCTAAACCAGAAAACACTCTAAAATTACACAGCAGTGCAGGAGCCAGCAATGAGTTCAGCAAAAATGCCAGGGCACCTTACAATGTTAAAGTGCAACAAAATATAGTAAATTATACAAAAGTATAACAGTAGCACAGTCAAAATAACTTACTCAATAGCAAAAATGACCGCATCTACTAATCTTGTGCTTGGGTTACACTGGATTCAAGCAAAACTCTCTGTAAAGAACAGTGTGGTCACCAAGTGTTTGTGAGCTCTGTGGAAATGAGCCAAGAGTTTTGCAAATAGGCCAAATTTACACATGCACAAAAAAAATGACAAAACACACAAGTAACTTTGTAGCCAATCACTGGGTCACATTCAAATTTATTTCTTTGTGATTCCCACCTCAGAACAGACCAGATTACCCCTTACTGCTACTAATGCACAGTCCTGAGTCTCTTTAATGAAAATCAGAAAGACAAAGTCCAAAGGTGAAGAACTAAGCTACAAACAACTGTCTACAATTGTATTGCACTAAGCACCTCAGAACCATCCCGCAGAAGGCACTCATGATACTGGCTGGGTCCTCAGGTGACACTAGGAACTAGATGTCATCAAAATGTGACAAAAGTATGTTGAAGAATTGCTGAAGCACCCTTGAGGCAGAGACAAGTGACCAGTGATGAGGATACCTTTCTCAGTGAGATGATCAGACTCAGAACTTTCTTTGAAGATAGAAGTTACAATACCCCTTGGCTTATTCAGATTGAATAGGAAGTTATTAAATTAAGAAACACTATTGCATGTCCCATTTTAAGTAATTCAGGAACTGTATGTGATGTCGACACAATTTTCAGTTGGCCTTTCCTTTACCCATTTCAAATGAGATGTGGCTCATTAGGGACATAATGGTTGATAATTGGAAAGTTTTATTAGGTAATCCCAAACTGGTTAACAGTTTAGGAAATATACCATTCTTTACTTTAAAGAAGTTATTTAACATCAAGTCCCTTCTTGCGAGAGAGTCTTTTGGTAAACAGACACAAGGGTCTTTAAATGTTATTGGCACTTATTCCTGTGGACATTGTAAGCAGTGAAGATATATTAGTAATTCTTTATCTGTTCAATATAAGCATTGCAACAGGGTAATTTTGGCCAAAAAAGATATAACTGTAGTAGTAAAAACGTTGTTTACACCTCCAACTGTAATTCTTGTTAACAGTTTCTACACTGGGAATACTACGAGACCTTTGAACAAGAGAATTTACAAACACATTTTGGCCATAAAGAAAAGTGATACATCTAATGCTTTGGCTAAGCACATTGGTTCATGTTTGTGGTTTAATAAGTTTTCCTTTTTTGCTCTTGAAACCGTGAATTCTGAAGGGCTTTGTGGTGACTTCAAGTGTTTATTAGAATGCCGTGAGATGTTATGGCAGATAGATCTAGTGGCAGATTGTCCACCTGGATATAATGATTTTTACAAAGGCAGATATATCATTAACATTTATTCAATTTGTATATTTTAACAATGTGTTTTGATTTTATGAAATTTGGTATGATATTATTTCTTTTTGATATTCAATAAGTAAGTTACTTTAAAGTGTTTGGACTTTAAATGATTATTTTAATTATTTGAACACTGCCGTTCCCTTTCATAGTATTTTGATTCATGCAATTGAGTGTTTATTAGTTGTTTTTGACCATGTGATTATTAGTACAGGGTGGTATAAAAGAATGTAATATGGATTTCATTTTTGTTTTCTGAGGAAGTTCTATTTTAAATTAAAAGAACAAAAGAGGCAAAATCAGTCTGGATCCTTGCCTTTTTGCTTGGCTAGCTGCTTGTTTGCTTTGGATATGTTATAGAACTAGAAAATGGAAGAGGAGGATGCATTAGCTGAAATAAGAAGATGGTTGTAGAAGAAAGGGTAGAGGACAGATGGTAAATATAAAAGGAAAAAAAATGAAAGAAATAAAATTCTTAAGTTCTTTTATGGTAATAACTTGTAAATAATTTTAAGTGTGAATGTAAAAAAAATAAGAGTGTAAATGATTTATTTAAATTTTTTTATGGTACAGAATGAATGTATATTCTAATAAAGCACCTATACACTTTCCGATAGGGGGAACCATTTTGTTACTTCCTCTGTATTATGGAGGGAGATCATGTGGTTGATCAGAAGGATGAAGCTGATTTACAACTGCAGCAGGTTGCTGTGGTGTTTAATGGTGAAGAGAATCAATCAGAGATTCAAGAAATTGTTTTTTTTTTTTCACACGAGCTCAAATGTGTAATTTCAGAGGAAGAACTGACTACATTGCAAGCTGTATTTTGGGAAAACATGGAGAAAGGTTATCAGTTACTGGAGGACTCAGAAACTGCAGAGCAGACTACAGAGAGTAGTTTGAAAGGGCTCCTCTGGAGAATGATGTCCAATTTCTACGACAGAAGGAGAGACAAGCTATATAGCTACAGCCACGGCAGTGGAGAAGAGGGTGGAAAGAAACATTTTATTAAGAAAGTGGCCGATGGTCAGGATTTCTTCAAAAACAGTTAGACATTTTGATAGATACAATGTGTGAAATACTTTAATTAAACCATTTGAAATTTATGGCTTCTGATATTCATTTACTTGCATAATTAGGAAAGTTTTGTGAATTGACTTTTAAAAGTTTTGAAGTATTGCTTTTCTTTTTTTTTTTTTCCAAACCTACAAAGTAAGTAACAACTATATCCATGAAAGGAGTATGTTTTTGTTGAAACTACACATCCTTTAAAATGAAAACTATACAATTTAGAAATTATATTTTGACTAAACTAGAAGTGCAGAATTATGTTTCTGTTGTAAAAGAGTCCATGGTTTACATAAATTATTTGATAAAAGCGTGATAAACATATTGGGTGTGAGAGGCATGGTGCACTATGTTGACAGCCTAAGATGTATTTTTGTTATGGAAATGCCTCATACCTTATTAATTCTTGCCTGAAGAGGCAATGCCAGCAATGTGACCAATTTGGTCATAGTATTAAAAATTATGTTATAGACTGTTCTAAATGTAGACAGAAAGGGCATGCATGGTTTGACTGTGTTACTTTAAAAATTGACAATATTGGTTTGTTCCCTGCTCCACTAATACAGACAGGTACCTCTTTATCTCCCTTGTTTGTACATCCAAAACCCTCTGTACAAGTTGTGATGACCAACCACTGCACCAGTAATCAAGGAGCCTCAATCTTCACCACTGGCACCAGTGGGGGATGCACACTGGGAGAATGACAAGTACACACATACAGTATTTCTAGATGCATCTCTCTGCATCAAGTGCAATTTCCCTTAAGAGCACACATAGACCACAGTCAGGCTGGAGTTGGTTTATCCCTCTTTCTCCAGATCCCCAATAAGACTCCCCATTGGGACAGCTATAGAGTTGAGATCTCAGCTGAGTGGCCAAGCCAAGACCTCCATCACCCTCTCTGTCCAACCAGTGCTTTGTGTCCCTGCCCAAGTAGCTGACACAAACACACTCTTTGAGGTTTGATTTATATGCGCGCGCGCGCGCGCACACACACACACACACACACACACACACACACACACACACCTGGGAAAGGCTGGCACAGGTTTACTAGCTATGCCCCCTTTTGCCCAGACTATAAGGTAGTTATCACTGCCACCAGACAGCTCCTTATACTTTAAGGGTGTCCAATCTTACTGTGTAATGTTACTGTTAATACAAATGGTAGTTTGACCAAGAACAAGGCTATTAGGAGTTGCCTACACAGTGTCACCAAATAAATATGTAAGTACTCTCAGAACTTAAGTATCTCTACACAGATCAGCCACAATGAAATGTTTAAATATATTTAATAATAAATGATAAAGGAACAAGACAATAATAAATATATATTTACAGTGACATCAGACTTCACAATCACAGGAAATATTTAAAACAACATTGCAGGACAGTCAAATAAATACAAAAAACACTTGAACTATGCTTTACTATATTCCTGACTAAATCTAAGAATGTTACTATAACCTAGAAACTTACTCAGAGCAAGGCAGATGTGGTGAATGGATCTTGCTGTTGTCAGATCCAAGACAGAAAACAGAATGCTGGGTCTCTCTCAGACACCTCTCAAATTAATATCCCAAATATTACTGCTGGGCTAGCTTGCAGAATGACATCATTTCTTGTCATCTGACCTCTAGTCCCCAAGCCCAAAACAACTATTAATGACAGCTGGTAGTATTCAGCATCCACCTTTGAAAATACATAGATCTCAGATCTTTGGCAAATGCTGGAAGTCATAAAACAATTAACATTCCTTCCACATCTCAAGCCCATTTATTATTTCTCCTTAAAGATCACACAGAGAGCTCCCTAGTTTAGACATTGTGTCTCTTGCTGTCATAAAGTAATTTAATTTCAGCTATTTTTCTGAAGTTTTTGTTGGACTGAAATTAACCTCCTGTGTTCCAATTTCCACTGTTTTAATATATTAATTTAAACAATTACAATAGTGTATGTACATTTCTGTTCTTTTCCAGCATGGCACACTGTGCATACATCTTTAAGTACTTCACAAAAACCTTTTCAACACACATCTGTACAAACAAGTTAGATATACATATGACATACAGTTCTAATACAGTTGTAACACAAGCATCTTATATGAATAATGTTGATAGTCGCAAATGACATTATTATTTACAAAATTACAGATAGCTGGGCTGGCAGTATCTCCCTTTGTTACACAAGTCACTGATATTTCATGTGATATAATTTCTAAAAGTGAAATTAGTGAAGAAGAGGCTAAGGAAGCGATATGTGGAAAGGTTATGATGCTGTTAGCACTCACCGGGAAAACATATATGCTAAAGAACAGAAAGATGGGGAAACTGATAGTGGAAGAGTTAGAAATGAAAAAAATCTTACAGATTAAAAAGAAGACTTAAAAAGAGTAAAGGATGAGCTGTAAAATTTTATCTATTAACATCAACGGTGCTCTGAATGATGTCAAACAATTTTCTGTTTTACATTGGTGTAATACACTATGCAGTGATATAATATGTTTATTAAATGTTCAACAGTTAACTACACTTCAAAGAGTACATTGGGGAGAGGAGACAGTTTGGAGCATATGACTAGACAAATGTTTTAGCATTGTGGTTTATAGTAATAATACACCCTGGAAGAATTCTGTTGTTAGATTTTAAAGTTAGAATGGAGATAATATGATTAATATATATTTTTTTCTAGTACAGATGCTAAGAATAGTACAGATCATTTTACAAATCTGTCTTCTTTATTTAAGTTTCTGTTTACCTATTGTGGTAGTGAGAACCTTAATTGTAAAGTACAGAAACATTGCAGTAAGGTCAGTCAGGATGATAGACTGTTATGATTTTATCTGATAGAATTTAATTTAGTACTTGATAAGTCTCAATGTCCTGCATATAGGAGGGGAACACATGTCACAGAGATGGACTTATTTATATTCAATTCAATTTTACAACAAATGGATGGAAGTAGTGCAGATACATGCTTTTCTGATCATAGGACAATTTGGGCAGTCTTTAGTAGTAATGTTGCTGTTTGTTTGTTTGATGCACTTTGTCCCCACTGCCTATTAACCATCATCCCCTTCCTAACAAATTAGCTTATTCCTAACCCATCACCAGGGTGAGGGTTGACTGGAAGGGGCCTTAATTTAGACAGCTATTAGGGGTTTTCAATGTTTTTTCTCTTAGCCATACATTCTCCTATGAATGTCTGGGATGCAGAGCTGAAGGTGGATATGGATTGGGCTGTCCATGCTGGTTGTCCTTCACTTCCACAAGGGATGTTGCCAGTAAATATCCAACCCCCTCCACTCAAGAATGGGAAGTTTTTCCCCACAGTCTCTATAGGAGAAATCATACTTCCCTGTTTGCTCCCCAAACACCTGCTACCCTCCCCATTAAACAGGAGAGATGAGAGGGCCATCCTCTTCATTCCTGTTCAGCCCTGCCTGGCTCCTGCAGTGCTGTGGCCACTAATCAAACCTCAGTCAACTGGGTCACAGTAAGAGCTTCATCCCTGTACTTCACAGAGCCATGCCTGAGTTTCTTTTTAATCTTTTTGGAATATTGTTTAAAATATAAATACATGTTGATTCATTTTTAGATTTCCAAACATCTGCTGATTCCATGGTACAGACATCTAAAACTTAGACTATAGTGCAGGTGACCTAAAATTGATTAAAATCCTGGACACTGAAGTAGACAACAGTGGAGGGTGAAATGAGCCGATAGTGCTGACTTGCACATCCAAGGGAGGGAGGGAGGTGATTTGCTTCAGCACAATATGGAAGCTCACTGCAGGACAGATATATAGCATGGAGCACATGGGCCTGGATAAGCCCTTTGCTCTGCCAGTCTGCATTCAAGCAGTAGCCTTCAATGTGCATGTGTGGAGGCTTCATCAAACATGTATTTTAGCTACCAGGGGATGAGGTTACGGCATAAATGAAAATATGAGCAAGCTACGCATCATGGCCTACACTGTTAACTTTTATATCCACTGTGTTGATAAAACGTGTTGTTTCTGATAAGATATTTCCCTCTGGAGAGAGGAGACCTGCATGTGGTGATGTAGGATAGTGAAACCAGATAGGAAGAGTGCATATTGATCTATAGTGTCTGAAGGTAATCTTGATGGTGAAGGCTGGTAAGAAGAAAACAGGAATTTATTTATTTATTTATTTTATTTATTTATTTATTGTTAACTCAATTAGTCCAACTGGGCCAATTCCATTTACAGAACAGAACCAGGAAGAAAAGCAGCAGAAAATATAAAATGAAATAAAATAAATAATTGGGGCAGAGGAAAAATGATACATCAAGCTGCAATGTTATGTGCTTAAAAACATATAACAATACATATATTTAAAAGTCCAGCCATCGGTGAATTTCAGGAGTGTATATGTTATTCCATTACAGTAAGCTACCTTAAGTTTTCATTGTGATTCATACATTGTTCATAATGTTCATAGATTGTAGTTAAGTATTAGGCTACTTGCCCCTGTGGGCTATTTTTAATCCAATCCAGTTTGCCTTTTTGTGCTTGAAATATCATATCCCATTTGGTTTTAGATTGGCCTTAACCATCCCATAGCTGATAATTATATATCTTTAAGAATAACTGGGATCATGCAATAGATAATTTGAGGGGACCCATGCATGGGATAAAGCATTTAGGAGCTGCCACTGTCAATTAGTAGTACAGGGGGCAATCCTAGGGTAAATTTTTTGTTTCCCATCTGTAGATCTGAGTTGCGTTTGAAAATGGACAGGGATGAACTTTATTTTATGTGAATGAGGAGCCTGTTCCAGAGCAGCAGTATCCTCTGTGAAATATACCTGTCTCTCTAAACTGCTCTGTTCATGTTGCAAAAGAGGTTTAGATCCCAAGATCGAGTATTTCTGATGCCATTTGACTTGCTGATGTGAAGTAACTCCATCAGTAATGGATCTGAGGATGCCTTGTATACCAGATACAGTCACCTCTTAGCAGTCTGTAGAATACCGAGTATAGTGACAGGGCTTTGAGTCAGTCCATGTAGGACATGTTTAGGCATTATATCCTTTTAGTATGGTATCATTGTGGGTATTCCAGTTGTTCATGTGTATGGACTGACACAAGCCAAAGGGGGCATTATATATGAGGGCTGAGTGAAGGGAGACAATGGCATTCCTAGATCTAGACACAATTCCTTTGTTTATAAACTGTCCAGTACATAACTTTCATAGGTTCATAGAAGATCAGTCAGTTTACAGCTCAAGAGCCTTTACAAGCCTAGCCATTATTACCCGAATTTTACCAAATTTTCAATCCCTAAGGGCTAGAGGATGGCTTAGGTATGTGCCTATGTCATGAGTATTTTACAGACTGCCTCTGTCCATAAGAGATCTCGGTGCCACCCCAGGAGTAAATTTATGATTCCCCATCCACTGATCTGGACTGAGTTTGAAGGGGGGAAGGGCTCTGCGTTATGTGAATAGGAAGCCTGTTCCTGTGAAGGGGTAATCTCTGAGACACATATGTGTATCTCCAGCATGTTTTGTTTGGGTCACAGCTCAGGTTTAGATCCTTAGATCTGGTGGTCCTTATGCAGTTTGTCTTGCAAATGTGTAACAGTTCTATTGGGACTGGATGGAGTAGTCAGTAGGAGACAGAGTAAAGGGATAGGGCTTTTAGTTAATCTGTATACACCCTGTATTGTTTTGTAAGGAACATCTAAGACCATTCCATCTGTTGCAAGTGCCTGGTCAAGTACATGCTGAAAGCTGCATTGTACTTGATTATTGGTCTGATTAGATCCGAGTACAGTGGGACTATAAACTTCCATGGATCTGGATGACATGCCTTTACATACAAGCTGTGTCACATAGAACTTCCTCACCACTGTGAATGCATGATGGTCAAAGTTCAGGCTACTATCTATCTAGATCTTTCACATCTGAGTCCACTGTTAGGAGTGTGCTATTAATGTTGTAAGTTGCAGGGGTATTTGACTTACCAAAGGATATAATTATGCATTTTTTTTTTACATTTCGTTTTAGGCCATATCTATGGTACCAATCATTTATCTGAGTCAGACCCTTCTGAAGGCTATCTACATTGTTTTGGGGATTGAATGATTGCCTCCAACTTGCAGTTGCCAGCAAACGTGGTCAGTCAAAGGCCTTCTACATTAGCCTTTGAGTTCAGAGAAGTATATTCTCAACAGGAGTGGTTCCAGCACTGAGCCTGTGGCACATCACTAGCAACTGGCCTCTTGTTGGATCTGGATTCTCCCACTCTAACAACATGTGTCCTGTCCATGAGCCCTTTGGCTACCCTTCTGGTGATGCAGGGATTTATGCCCAGTTTTGTGAGTTTATCTATAATACCTAAGTAAGGAATTGTGTCAAATCCCAGGTCAAGGTATGCACTGTTTTACCCTCAACCATGGCCCTGGTGACTTTCTCAAAGAAGTCTACCACACTGAGCAGCCATGTTTCCTAAGTTGTTATTTATCAGGTCCATGATTATTCTTTGCATGGCCTTGCATATAAGACTAGCCGAAGTTATAGGTCTGTAATTTCCCAGGTATGTTGATTTCCCTTTATGCAGAGGGGTGACTGTTGTTGTCCTCCACTCCACAGGAACAAAGCCAGTCTGGAGACTGTGGTTAAATATTGATTATAGTGGGCTCAATAAAGTTGATTATGTTTTATAGAACACTAAACATTTCTTATGGAGATTAGATGAATGAAGGTTAAGTGAATTTAACAATCAAGTATTGTTAGTTACTATGGATGTTACTTCACTTTTCACTTGTATCCCTAATGACATAGGTGTTGATTTTGTCAGGCTTTTTTTAGCACAGCATAGTGTGTATAATACTACTGAGGTTCATATGATCTGCTCTCTGCTAGATATTATCTTGGATCATAATTTATTTATGTTTTAAGATTCTTACTATTTACAACAAATAGCTATGGGCACAGTTTGTGCGAATAGCTACGCCAACATTGTCATGACTCAGTGGGAGTCTGAGTTTGTGTTTAATGATAATAACATTTTTTCCAGAGTTATCCTCCATTATAGTCGTTTTGTGGACGACGTTTTCTTTATTTGAGACAATGACTACTGTTCATTATGTGAGTTTGTTGCATATCTTAATAGCAGTATGAATTTTTTGAAATTTACATTTAGCTCTTCCAATGAAAGGATTTCATTTTTGGATGTGCAGGTTGTTTAAGCCCCAGATGGTATTGAGACAGAGATTTACACTAAATCCTGCAAGACTAATAATGTCTTGCATGCTAGGAGCATGCATCCTAAATCCATTAAGAAAAATCTGTTAAAAGGGCAATTTTATAGATCAGCTAGGCTGCACACAAAAGATAGCTGCATGTATGAATCTTTTGACGGAATTTCCAATAACTTTAGATATAAAGGTTATTCACAATATGATATATGTGAAGCACAAGACGAGGTTGTCTCATTTAGGGACACTCGTTCGAGGCCTTATTTGAATTCAAATATGGACTTGGTTATAGTAAGGTAAAGAATCAGTCAAGTAAAGCTAGAATGTGCCTTGCTTTTTCTAATGATTCTTCTGCTATTATGTGATATCATTAGGAAACATTGGAAACTATTACAATCTGATGTTAAATGTAAGCAAGTGTTGGGAGAGACACTACACTTTACTTTTAAGAATCAGATGAGTCTTAAGAGATTGCTTTGTTATAGGTCCAACAGAGCTACTGGTAACTAATACAGGAGATAAGTTAGGGACTCTCCCTTGTCAGAGATGCACCATGTGTGCTCACAGTAATAATGATGATATATTTGTACATCCTGTGACTGGGCATGTGTTGTTGTTCTTGTGTCTTTCGGCTTTTCCTGGTTAGGGGTCGCCACAGCGGAACTCCGGTCCGCTAATGATTGGTAGTTGATTTTTACATGCCGAGTTACCAGCCCTGATGCACAACCTTCAACGAAGGTACGCCCATTCATGCATGTCTCCATGCAGAAGACACTCTAGCTGAGAATCAAACCGGACATCGTCTTACTATGAGGCGACAATGCTACCGCAGCACCACCACCGCTGACTAGGCATGTGTATGAACTTAAAGTCACTGTTGACTGTAATACAATGAATATTGTCTATTTAGCTTCTTGTGAACTCTGCAAAATGTTTTATGTGGGCAAAACCAATAGGTGTTTAAGGGACCGGATACGTGAGCATCTGTACAGCATTCATAAGAATGATAGTAGAAATGCATTTGCAAAACATGTTGCTTTAATGGGCAGTGATCACTATTTTAAATTTTTGGTTCTGGAGCTATGTCAGCCTAGTGTTAGGGGTGGTGACTTGATTAACAAAACAGAATGTTAAGAGATAAAATGGATGTTACTTTTGCAAGCAACAGGCATCAAGGGGTTAAATGAGTTCATTCCCCTTAAACCCATTTTGAAGTCACGTGATTTGCAGCATTAACTGTTAGTACTATTTAAATTGTAGCTAAAGTTTTAGATCTGATGAAGTATCGTGCTGGGTACGAAAGCACTAATCTTCTTTTGTTTTTAAAGAGTACTTTTAACAGTGTGTTTCGTTAAATACTTTTGCACTACTGCAGTTTGTTTTTTTTTCAGTTTAAGTATTTTCCTACCGGATTTTGCCCCATCTTTTTTGTTTCTTTTTTTATATATATATAAATTTGACTGCTAGATGACAAAAAGAGGAGAATCATGTATAGTAGAACAAGACAAATTTTCATAAACATAACAGAACATTTATGACTGTCTTACTGCAGCATAAATGCTCTTGTTTGTGAGAAATATAATTTAAGTAGTTGTTTAAACTTTTAAAGGCATTCTTTTCTAAGAAATAATGGAATTCTGTTCCATTTGGATGGAATAAATGATCTTCGAGTAGTATTGCCCCTGTTAGGATTTGCTTTCTGGGATATGTAGAAGGTTTTGGTTGGCAGGACTAAGGATTCTGCTTGTCTTCTGCCAAGTTAAGCAGTTTGAAAATCAATCAGTTTTTAAATAGTATAATAGATAGGTTATAAAATACACATTCATGTGAGAACTTTGGTTTTCTGCACAAAGTTACATTAAGTGGAAGTTTCACATTTAGCAGTTTTACCCAAAGGAAAAATAAAGTCTCTAGGTTGAGTTGCACACAAACACACACACACACGCGCACACACACACACACACACACACACACACACACACACACACACACACACACACACTGGCTGATTCTTTTGACTAGTCCATACAGCTAAACTAACAAAGTAAATTACATATAAAAGTAAATGTAGCTTTTACATTGGTAACAAAAAACACAAGCTCAGAGCAGATACAAGAAAACAGGCAGAATTAAGGTTTCACACATTTGTCTAATACAAGGAGACATTGTCAGTAATGCTTGCATTGCTTGAACAATATTTATAGGATGATATGTTTTTCTGTGTAATACTTTGGGAGTGAAGTGATGTTCATACTTTGGTCTTTTGATCCACTCCTGTTTAGCAATGGCTTTGTGGTGTTGGGCATTTGAGGGAAAATTAGAATCAAATGTGGTGCCTGTTTTAGGTGAATGAATGTTTGTCTATCCTATAGTTGTAGAGCATACCCATGATGTATTAACAAAAATTAATTATGGGAAAATGAATGTATGAGCTTGCATAATGATGGGAAGAATGGCTTAATTCTGTCAAAAATAACTTTATGGTTCGTTTCATTGACTATGGTCATTTGATCATCCAGAGCACCTAATACTTTAATCAGTTTACTTGATCTTTTGGCCCAGATGATGCCACCACACATTTACAGGTTCTGTAAAAGGGATGTGACATATTTGTCAAAGTAAATAGTTTAAGTTTTCCAGCAATACAGTACTGAAAGTTTCAGAGGAGGAAGGGACAAGTGACGCTCCAATTTAAAAAAAAAAAAATATATATATATATATATATATATATATATGTATATATATACATGTCTTTTACATATTTGTTTGCAGTTTTGTTGTTTCTCATATTCACAAATTTATATGTTTACAGTTTTTTGAGTTTTAATTTATGCAGTTTATCATATGGCTCACTCCTGTTTTTGAGTTATTCTAATTTCATAGCTTGAACAGCAATCAGTTTTATATACTATAATAAACAAATGATAAAATGCATATACCTGTAAGAACTGTGTCTTTCTTCACAATGTTAAATTAACTGGAAGTTTCATGTTTAGCAGTCTTACCCAAGGAAAAAAAGTAAAATCTGTAGGATCACACACACACACGCATGCACGCACACACACACACACACACACACACACACACACACACACACACACACACACACACACACACACACACACACATATTGACGGATTCTTTGACTAGTAAACAGCTAAATTTGCAAAGTGAATTACACACACACACACACACACATATTGACGGATTCTTTGACTAGTAAACAGCTAAATTTGCAAAGTGAATTACACACACACACACACACACACACACACACACACACACACACACACACACACACACACACACACACACACACATATTGACGGATTCTTTGACTAGTAAACAGCTAAATTTGCAAAGTGAATTGCACATAAAAGTAAATATAGTTTTACATTGGAAAGGAAAAACATGATCAGAGCAGACCCAGAAACAAGCAGGAAGAATTAAGGTTTACATTTGAGCATCACAAGGAGATCATAGCAGCAATGCTTGTATTGCTACTGAGATATTTACAGGCTGATCAATGATAAAGTATTATGCACAGGTGTGTGTGTGTGTGTGTGTGTGTGTGTGTGTGTGTGTGTGTGTGTGTGTGTGTGTGTGTGTGTGTGTGTGTGTGTGTGTGTGTGCAAATGTTTGCATGTGTGCTTGCACGGATATCTGTGCATATATATAATTTTAAGTTTATAATAGTAAAGAAACAACATAAGTGTCTGTTATCTGACTATTAAAACTGTATTGTACTCAGATTACAGCTTCAGTTGACTGGTGAAGGATGCTGTTTACCGTCTGAAAGTTAACTTGTAAACCTGTCCTGAGATAACACATTCGCTGAGTAGCCGAAAACTTTGTGACTGTAAGAGATACATTTCCTCAGCAGCTATTGCCAAGTTTTTGTAGCTCTAGCCCTGCATGTTTTTTTTTTCATACCTTAAAAATGAGAATGACATAACCTCTCCTGAAGCATGCCTCTTGAAAGGCTTCCCCAAATAAACCGTATAGAAATACTAATAGATTATGTATTGCTGTGTTTGAGCCAAGACTCACATATTCATTGCTTTAGTCATTTGACAAAGACGTATCTGCATTCTACTTTTCTTTTTATAAGTAAATAGCTGAAAATACCTGAAAGACATGTTCAAAGTTCAGAAGTGTTTATCAGAAATACAAAATAAAACCTAACATTGACTGCTTGCCTGGCTATAAAAGGAGGACAGAGACAGCATTAGTAGTTTGTAGTTTGTAAGAGAAAGAGTAAAGCAGCAAGGACACTGCACTTATGCTTTTAACCATACAAAGGATAAATAATGGATTGGAAGGAGATAAACCCTGTCTGCGTTAACAGCCAAGTGCTAAACAATGATCAGGTAGGAGGCATAAGAGAAGAATCAAAACGATCCATGTGCCTATGTATGTGTTTGTATTTATGCACGAGTACCCCATGTGCAAAAATGGGAAAAGGGAGTTGTGGATGGATGGATGGGTAGATGGATGTAGTTATTGTAAATATTTATTTATACAGGAAATGCATACTTTTCAACAAATCTGCCTTATAAGAGCAGTTCCAATTGTTGCTAATTATACATGGTTGACATATATATTTATAAAGGGAAAAACTTTCCAGCAGCTTTTACTAATAATATTTCCACGTTTTACTAATTACTTCCTTTTAGATTGCCTTTGTACCTTGTGTTTTAAAAATTATTTTACTATGCAGTGAATAATGACAATGTTTTTCCAATTTAAGGCTGTTTTTCAATTTTCCAGTATATTTTTGGAGAGTAAATGGAGTTTAACTCTTCATGTGACTCAAAACCTATTTAAACATTATCCTTACCCAATTTTGCATACACATTTATCTAAAAGTTATGAAAACACATTCTGTTGCATGCCACTTCATTTGATGGTGGCAAATGTGAAGTGACAGAACTTGAAAAAAACTGACAAAGGCCTATGGCTAAATGTAGGCTTGTATTATTGCAGAACTTTAATGGGGCTCCAAGTAATTTCAAACGGCAACACATCCAACATTCAGCTTAGAGCATAAGCATTCTCCAAAGGAAGGTGAAAAATATAGGTCATAATGTTCTCCAGAGTCATTCAATGCTTTTTTTAAATCATATGATGTAATTTGACCAAGTTTGTTTATACTTCTGTCTGTTAAACGCTACTACTGCTTGTGGCACCATTCTCTTAGCTGTGGTTGATTTGAACTACAAGTTTATACTTCAGATTTATGAGATATTCTTTGGATTTGTGACAAATCAGGCATGGGGAAAGATAAAGAAACGAGCCCCTAAAATATAAAATGATGGATAAAGAATGAAAATGAAAGAAATACACCAAGTTTTTTGTTATGACATACAAATGATTTACTGGAAATAACTTTATCAGTTTTATATTAATGTATTATCACTGTTGTTATTGCCAATAATTTTCTATATATCACCTATATATCTTTGCATTGCTGCATGCTCTGCATAGTTAAGCTGTTCTCATGTTTGAAGTACATTATTTGGAAAATGTTTTGTAAAATACAGTTTTTAAATGTTCTATGATTTGCGACATTCCTCCGCACCCACTGGCAATACTTCAAAGCACAATATTGTCCTTAATTTGTGATGGTTTATGACATCAGATGACATCATGCTATAATGTTGATAATAATGGTGATTATGATAATGATGCAGCAAGGGAATCTGTCTGTCCCTGATACTCGCTAGCCTTTCCATCCACTCAACTGTAAGAATAAAAAAAAGTGTGTGTGTGTGTGGGTGACATGATACTCTCAGAGTTTATTATTCTTTCTGTAAGGTTGCTGTATGTTGTAAAAAGCGAAATGCTAGACCTCAATAACATTTGCCAAAAGTACACAATCCCTAACACAGAAAATGGGTTTTATTGTTCATCTTGACAGTAGTACTAACATGAGCTAACAAATCATGCATCTGACAACAGTCATAGATCTTTCTAGGAAAGGTTACTTCAAAAGATCCTCTAGTAGAAGGAAACCAAACTACAAATGCTACTCAAGTGGTCATTCACAGCCACTAATATTCATTTCTGAAATTTACTTCTTATTGGTTTGCTGTTAAATCCAGCAGTTTCAACATCTGTTAGGACCCATTTTAGCAACTAATATTTTATGTTTTGTTTAGTGACACAACATACCTATACTTTTTTCTTTTCTTTTTGAATTGGGGAAGAGAAAGTATGATACTTTATATGAAAACATCCTGTTAATATTGTAGTATAAATGCTTTGGTTTACTTAAAATACATGAAAGAATATTTCAAAACTTGAGGCAGTACTCACCATCTCTTCTGACTCATGGAAGCGTGCTTTATTTCATCTTCTGCTTTTGATATGGGGATCTCGTCTTTCTTTTTAGCTTTGTTTTCACTTAAGGAATGATTACTACAGAATGAGTAGTAGAGAATGTTTGAGTCCAAAATTCAGCTCAGTTTTGCTTAAAGCATTTGGGTGCTAAGTAAAATGAATTGCTACATTCTGATGGATAACCATTTCTGTTGTTCAGTGATTCTAATATATTATTATTAAGGTACATAACTTAAAAAACCTAAGCAATTGCAGCATTTCACATTCTTCTAACACTTGTGCAATTATTTGAGACACACTATGTCACATTCACAAGTTACTCAAACAGCTTCCCAGACTGACCACATGGGAAATATCCCCCTAAACACAATGTCAGATATTATTTAATAATTTAAGTAACTAACTCACAGATTCATTCAAAAACAATAATGTTAGCCAGCCTGATGGAACACATGGAGAATGCACTGTCAGCAATGCTTGCAACCTTGGTTCAGTTAATAGTCTAGCTGCATGAACATTGGCAGAGGGGTACAGAATGGAATTCAGCTATAGTTTAGCTGTTTTCTGTTTACTGAGGGTAAGAATTGTGGCTTTTAGCCTGCTGGCAGCCCATATATGCATACTGAGGAGGTCTGCGTCAGGAAGGTTATGTATCGAGATCTACTAGTGGATGTTAGCAGAATGTGCTTCTGCATTGCTGCCACTGTACACAGTGCCATGAGGGGACCAGCCAACAGACTACCTATCTATGTCAAACAGAGCTCCTCATTAGCACTCTTCAAGAAAAATCTTGATGATTGGATGGGTAATAGGAAATTCATCCTGGGGATCACTTCTGTGGTTCTGCTTGACAGGGGCACAGGAAAATAATTTTCTTGGGTGGCGAAAGCCAGGGTACCTTTTTGGCTAGGCTTGTATAGGCCCTAGGGCTAATAGCCTAGTACCTACCTATGAACCTATGAACCTATGTGCACAGGGCAGAACTAAAAAGGCAATTTCTGTCCACATTCTGATGGTGACTGGTCTTCCTCAATACAGACATCAGCTCTGGAAGAGCAAAAAGGAATAGGGTGGTGGCTGTTTAGTGGCTATCCAAAATACCTGAGGTGAATGGGGAGGCAGAACCCAAAAAAAGTAACACACACACAAACAGTGCTACTGTCTTATTCCATAGAAGCTTTATGGCAGCTGCCTAAAGCCATTTTGGAAAACAATAAAGACAATTTTGAATACAGTGGAAATAGTTTGAATAAACATTGGTGGAAAGTTCAGATGTGATACAAGAAAGTATTTTTTTTCAAAGATGGGCCATAGTTGACTGAAACAGACTTTCTGTGGAAATAGTACAATCAGAAACTATGACAGAATTCAGGCACTCATTGAAAACATAAGACACCTTTTAAAAGGGGTAAGAAAAATAAGTTGGCTCTTTAAGTTAGATAAGGACATGGCTAGCTTCAGTGGATTTACTACTCTTTATGTGATACGAAGCCTATATTTCTGTGCTAGTTTCTACTGATGCATACAGTACAATATGTAGCCTACCTAGGGCATTATTGTCCATACACTTTTTACCCCCTTTTTTGGTAAAATAACAAATACAGAGACAGAGAAAGTCCATGGAAGGTATGAAAGTACCTAGCAATGGATCTATTTAAATTAATCGACGAATGACATTGTCGAAACTCATGTGATTGAGACCACATGATCAACAATGCAGTTCATTGATCAATGTAAACACCACAAAAACAATGAAAAAAAGAACCCCATATCCCCTGAAAATTATATATACCAATTCTGAGATTGCACTACTCTGAGGAAAAGGATACATTCCCCAATCCCCATTGTACTGCACTTTCATTCAAAACAGTCGGTGAGCTGCATTTGTCAATCATATGGTCTCGACTATGTGAGTTTTGACAATGTCATTCATTAACTGAGTGACAGACCCCCTAGTAAGGGTGGAATGAAGAAAGGAGTAAAAACAGAGCCAGGTAAAATTGTAAACACATTTTTTGTAGAATTGTACAAGCATTAACTGCAAAACAATAAATGCAAAGTAGAACAGAGCGGAGAAAATAAATGTAAATTAGTGTTGCATGAAGATGATCAATTGCATCATTTTAAATCATTTTCTTGGAGTCTTAACAGCAAATATCACTTTGCAGTAAGAATGTTGGTTTGTCAACAATACTTACCATCTATAATTTATAACAAATGTGACTAAAATGCATAGCCTGATACGCAAAATCACAGCGATCATAAGTGACACTGTAACTAAAATAAATCAGAAAATCACCAAAAATCCTTAATCTAATTAACACTATCATGGGTAATATGGATAAAGGAAATTTAACTGAACTGATATATGTTGTTTTAACCAAATATTTTAATCCTATAACCCCTACCCCCCCCCCAAAAAAAGTATCTGAATTATTTTTATGCAGAGTGAAGTAACATAACCTCATCTATGTTAAAAGCTGTCTAAGTACCTATTTATTCAGAGCTAAGTTTAACCAGGCATTGGGCCATTTATTTAGACATGCTGTAAGAATACCACATGGCTTAGTGTTGAGTCTTCTCTTTACTGAAGCTTTTTCAATTGAATTTCCCACCACTTTCTAGATATTCTGTACAAAACACCTAGCTATGTGGTCAACTGACCACTCTCCTAGTTCTGTCAGCACAACACTTTCAGATGACATACAAAACCACCAATAGTTCAACAAATTGGGACTGAGAATGAATTTTAACAAAACAGAAGCCATGATTTTTGGTACACATAAAATACATGCCATTTCTACTAACTGGGTAGTTACTCCCTCCCAATGTGTCTCTTCAGCCATAGTAAAACAAATGGAATATTTTGGGCTGTGCCTTGATCCCAGCCTTCTTCTTCTTCTTCTTCTTCTTCTTTCGGCTGCTCCCGTCAGGGGTCACCTCAGCAGATCAACTGTTTCCATGTCTTCCTGTCCTCTGCATCTTGCTCTGTCACACCAACCACCTGCATGTCCTCTCTCACCACATCCATAAACCTTATCTTAAGCCTTCCTCTTTTCCTGTTACCTGGCAGCTTCATCCTTAGCATCTTTTTCCCAATATACTCTGCATCCCTCCTCAGCACATGTCCAAACCAATGTAATCTTGCCTCTCTGGCTTTGTCTCCAAACCTTCCAACCTGGGCTGACCCTCTAATATACTTATTCCTAATCCTGTCCATCCTCGTCACACCCAGTGCAAATCTTAACATCTTCAACACTGCCAAGTCAAGCTCTGACTCCTGCCTTTTTGTCAGTGCCACTGTCTCCAACCCATATAACATAGCTGGTCTCACTACCCTCTTGTAGACCTTCCCTTTCACTCTTACTGGTACTCGTCTGTCACAAATCACTCCTGACACTCTTCTCCACCCACTCCATCCTGCCTGTACTCTCTTCTAAACCTCTCTTCCACACTCACCATTACTCTGAACTGTTGATCTCAAGTATTTAAACACATCCACCTTCGCCACATCTACTCCCTGCATCCTCACCATTCCTCTATCCTCCCTCTCATTCACACACATATATTCTGTCTTAGTCCTGCTGACCTTCATTCCTCTTCTCTCTAGAGCATATCTCCACCTCTCCAGGGTCTCCTCTGCCTGTTCCCTATTCTCACTACAGATCACAATGTCATCTGCAAACATCATAATCCACGGGGACTCACGTCGGATCTTGTCTGTCAACCTGTCCATCACCATTACAAATAAGAAAGGGCTCAGAGCTGAACCTTGATGTAGTCCCACCTCCACCTTAAATGCATCCGTCACCTCACCACTGTCACACTATCCTCGTACATATCCTGTACCACTCTTACATACTTCTCTGACACTCCAGACTTCCTCATACAATACCACAACTCTTTTCTAGGCACCCTGTCATATGCTTTTTCTAAATCCGCAAAGACACAATGCAACTCCTTCTGACATTCTCTGCACTTCTCCATCAACACTCTCAAAGCAAACATCACATCTGTAGTGCTCTTTCCTGGCATGAAACCATACTGCTGATCACTAATCATCACCTCCCTTCTTAACCTAGCTTCCACTACTCTTTCCCATAACTTCATGCTGTGACTGATTAATTTAATCCCTCTGTAGTTACTACAGCTCTGCACATCACCCTTATTCTTAAAAATCGGTACCAAAACACTTTTTCTCCATTCCTCAGGCATTATCTCACTTTCCAAGATTTCATTAAACAATCTAGTTAAAAACTCCACTGACATTTCACTTCCATGCTTCCACAAGTATGTCATCTGAACCAACAGCCTTTCTGTTCTTCATCTTCTTCATAGCTATCCTTACTAATCCACTGCACTTCATGATTCACTATCCGCACATCATCCAACCTTCTCTCCCTCTCATTCTCTTCATTCATCAGCCCCTCAAAGTACTCTTTCCATCTGCTCACACACTCTCCTCGCTTGTGAGTATGTTTCCCTCATTATCCTTTATCACCCTTACCTGCTGCACATCTTTACTAGCTCGGTCCCTCTGTCTAGCCAATCAGTACAGGTCCTTTTCTCCCTCCTTAGTGTTCAGCCTTTTATACAACACGTCATACGCCTTATCCTTAGCCTTCGCCACCTCTCTCTTTGCCATGCACCTCATCTCCTTATACTCTTGTCTACTTTCTTCATCCCTCTAATAATCCCACTTCTTCTTCGCCAACCTCTTTCTCTGTATACTCTCCTGTACTTCTTCATTCCACCACCAGGTCTCCTTGTCCTCCTCCTTTCCAGGTGTCACACCAAGCACCTTTCTAGCCATCTATTCATAGTGTTGAAGTACTTTCAAAACTTAATTTTCTTTTGAAGTCTCTGCCCTACTGTCCAGGCAAATAAGGAGTACCTTATGCAATGGCATACCTGTGCCAATGTGATGCATGGACCACCAGAGGTGATTACTGGTGGAAAGTGTTGCTTAACACTAGTAGTAATGCTATATGATTCAGAGACATTTATATTAGCTGATAGAGAGGTATTCTGTCTTTGTGGCTAATCATGTCCCTGAATTGTATTTCCCATGATAGATGAAACTGACCCTTTTGGCTGTAGCTGTTTCTGTGAGCACAGGAAAAAATGTTTTTTTAATCCCAACCTAAGAAGTGGAATTACATGTATGGAGTATATAACTTTAATTTCCTTATGCCTAATTTTAGTAAGTTTGATGTCATATGGTATGTTTTACAGAAGAAGTCTGATTCATGGAATCATGGCAGTATGTCACATATCCACAATGTCTGGGTTGTTTGTGGACCTTTGTGACAATTTTCCAAACATTGCAGATTAATAGAGTCAAATTAGATTATCTCAAATGTAAAAAAGAGATATGCATGTCATCAGCTGGCAAACAGAGATATGAGTAACTATCTAAAAAAAATAAAACACAACAATGTGTATTGTACTTGGACTATTTTATGCATATGCTTAAAGTGCAATGGGGATAAAAAAACATTAGGTTCCCTCTCATGATTTATGCAACATGAGTCAAACGAAGTGTACATGGAATCATAAAATCGTCATTAACCACACTTATTTAATCATCACGATGAGTCTAAACATGGACAGTTCTGCTGACAGCTACCTCAAAAAATGTTGATTTGTTTATAAGATTAAATGCCAGGTTGGCAATAATCCTGTTATTGGAAAAAAATGGTATTTGTGTGAATGCTGCCAGATGCTGCACCTCCAGCATCTCACTAAAATTAAAAAAAAAAAAAACTTGGATCTGACTTAATCCCTAAAGAAGTATTTTAACCACTCATTTTTAATGAATCATCTTAATACCATTTTAAAGCTATTGTTATCAATTTATATTTAATACGGATGGAGATATGATAGCTAAAGTACCTGTTTACCTATGTGTACTTCTAATAACCAAACAGATAAGATTATGAGAAGAAAATAGTAACTTCAGTATTGTTTAACCACTCAAAATAAATTAAGAATAAAAGAAGTAAAATTTAGGTCCTAAGATCTAACTCCCAAAATCTAATCGAACTACATAAACCTTCCCACCCATCACGCAAACATCTTCTGTCCTTCTCTCTAGCTCGCCTCTGGAATTCACTCCCACCTCTTATCCGTACCACTGGCAGCCTCTCCTCCTTCAAAACTTTACTTCATTCCCACCTAACATCCCACTGGGAATGCTCCTGTTCCCATCCTACATAAAGTCCCTCAACTTAAGCTACACCCCAAGAGGTAATACATTTATAAATGTCCTCCTATTGTTCTTAAATCTGTTAAGTATCCAATGGAACTAACAAAACTTTGTTTAAAACTGTGATTGTTTTTAATGATCTCTCTGCTTTTGCATTTTACTAATGTCATTGTCCTGTATTGCTGTACATTCTATTGTTATAACTTGCTTCTATTAAATAATTTGTATTTTTGCTGGAGCTTTTTTCCCCAGGACTCCATTGAAAACGGGCTTCTCGTGGGCCAATGGACCATCTTGGCAAACAAACTGCAAATAAATAAATAATAAATAAATAAAATAAATGTCCTATACCAGGAAATATGCAGTAAGTAGAGTTGTAATAAACCTAAGTTTTTGGCCAGGCATAAGAACTCTTGTCCATTAACCCGGAAGCTTGGCACAGAAGAATATAGAGAGATGAGCTACTAATCAGCTTCTTCTTGTAGTCCTGCATTTGAATTCTTTCATCTTATTTTACCAGCTGGGTGATTTTGAGTAATCAGTTAATCAGAGAGTGCTCACAAGTCATCCCTGAAAATATGTAATTGGACTTAATGGTTAATCTGACTAAGAAATGAAAAATAAAGTGCCAGGCAAAATCCTAACCAAAACCACTTCAAGTAAATCTTAAAATTTCATCTTCTGTCCAGCTGGAAATGTGGCTGTTCTAAAGGTGCCACATAACTGGCAATTAATTACTATAAATGCAAGCTTTCCCTTAGATAATTTAATTTTGTATATAAGTCATATGACTGTCCAGGCTTCCCCTCTTCTATTAGAACCTCTATAAATCTCCCTTTTCTAACTTACCAAATTGCTTTATTTCTCATTCCTCTTTTCTTCTCCTTCCTTATTGCTACTTCTAATATCAATCTTCTCGGTTGTACACATTACCTCCTTTGTAAATGTGTAAATATGTATGGATTTAATCATAGTGTACTGCTTACCTTAGGCGGTGCTGTCAACCTGCTGGCAGTTTAGTGTAGAGGAGGCTATGGGCTGCTAATGAGCTTCATCCTGTAGTCCAGGGTTTGATTCCATTAGTCTCTATTTGTCTGCAGTGTGACTGAACAAGTTGCTTAACCAGACAGTAATTTTGGGCATTAACTGAAAATGGGTCTCAATTCAGTTGGTCAACAAAACAAATAGAAATAATTAAAATGAACTGTCACACTGAACTCTTCTATTCACAAGGACCTCCATTTATAAATATAAACATGTTAAATAGGGCATAATGTGAGCACGGAAAGCTGTGTATTTATAACTGAACTTTCTAGAACATATTTAATTTCTGAACTTACTTTTTCTATACACTGCAAGTGCATACCCTATATTAGGCTTAATACGAAATTCGCTTGGTCTGCCAAATCCTGATCGATCAATGAACTGTTCCATCGAAAACTGTGAACCATGATTGATCAAAGGATGTTGAGTCGAAAACTATAAAATTCTCCTAAAAGGTGTGCAACCTTGGAGAATGTTATATTAGGTAAGGGAGAACAGGAGGAAAGCACCCTGTATGGAGGTGTGGAAAGCTTACCTCTCATTTCTTCCAGGGATAAGTTATTTTCTATTAAAAATGTTGTTGGTATGGTCTGTCGGTTGATTAGGACTCAAAAGACCATACCATTCTTACTTAAATACCCATGTGAAAAGGCTTATGCAACAACCCTGTATATCTGTGTAGTTTTTTTTTTCTTTCTTGAAGGTTTTCTATTGCTTATCACAGTATGACCCCCCTCATATAGTATGCAATAGCAGTTTTGTGGGAAGATGATGCAGCCTATAGTATTATGCACAGATCAGAATTTAGGGGGGTTATGAGCTAATATGTGACCCATTAATTCTTTACTCTGGCATAGGAGCCCTTTCCTATCCTCAGCACATATTTCAAGCCCAATCTATATTCTAAATGATCTTAGTCTTTCTAAGAGAAAAATGTGCTTCATTTAGTACAACTGAATTACATTTTTCAGTCAGTTGGTCTTCAAACCTTGGTGCTATTCCACTGTTTTGATGTTTAAAATATAAATGTTTTACAAACCAACATTGCATGTTTGAGTTTTTCTCTGTTTCTCTGCATCAAATATGATTTGCATTTCCATTTTAGGATGTTAGTTATTTCTTGAAATCATTTTTACATGTTTTTTTCTAATGTTAGAGCTCTTGAGACGGGGGTTATATTTTGGTCATTTTGTAAAAAAAATATATAACTTTTATTGTTTGGTCAGTTACTGTTTGCTTCACTGATGTCTTTCACTGTCAGTCTTCAGTATTTATTTATATTAAATATTTATTCGGTTTGTTAATTGGTAATATCTATCTGGGAAGTTCCATTTTTAGTGGAGTCCTAGGTAGATAAGCTCAGCTACAATGAATTAAAATGTTAAGCTGATGATTAATATACAAAATAAGGAAAAATACACAGTGCCACATATGCAAACATACACTGCAGGATTCTGTAAACGCAGTCTAGACAGTTCATTATTGAACTATTTTTGACTTGTAGGTTTTATATATATATATATATATATATATATACACACACACACACACACACACACACACACACACACACACACACACACACACACACACACACACACACACAGAGTACCAGGCTTAAATGTGACATATTAGTATTTGATAATGTGAGGAGTGGCTATTGTGTTTCTGTTGATTTATAGTTAAAGATCAAGATTGCATTTTTGGGGGGGGGGTCTCCTTACATTGAAATAACAGCAATCGCAGAGTTAGTACATATAAGCAGCAGGGCTTTTGAGGGACCCATCCCTACAAAAAAGCTGTCAGTTTTGAATTTTGATAGATTTGGGAAATTCTGATCTTTTGTGATCAGCCTTAGAAATGTCAGTTATGTAAGAATGTCATTTCTGTCACAGAGCCATTTACATAAATATAGATATAGATATTTACTTTATGTCATTCCCATCATGTCCTACTGCTCAGTTAATATGTGTGTGTGTGTGTGTGTGTGTGTGTGTGTGTGTGTGTGTGTGTGTGTGTGTCTTTACCTAGGATTCAGAAGTATGCCTTACATGACTGGGATTGCATCCTGTAGGTACAGTGCATTGTAGTCCATGGCTAATTGCTTATTAAAAATTTACAGCTCAGGTCACAAATAATTAGTAAATCTGCCTGTGCTAGGAACAGCATCTGTGGTAAAAAAAGGACAACTAGCAGTTGCAGTAGAACTGCAGTGGGCTCTGAAAATCTCTGTTGGAGACTCCACAAGACTTTACCTGTTATGTATTAGGTTACTTCCTAATAGGTATATGAGTACTGTACTGCATATGACTACACGTTGTATCTATTTTTTAAATACGAACATCAGGGCTTCAGACTACAAGACCACTAGTACAATGTAAGGTTTATCTTATTATGTTCTATTTCTATATGCAGTAGGAGTCCTTCATTCTCTGGGATTAAAGTAATGGTGATGGGTATTACTTACTGTTGGCATTTCATTTTGGTGTCTTCATTGGTGACATTTTATCAGGCTCTTCCACCATAGATATACCACTACCTGATGCTGGAGATGACTGCAACTCTGATAACAATGGCAGCAGAAATTTGACATGGGCGGTAGGTGTAATGTCACTGTCTGTACAGGAAATGTGGAATCCAAATCCCTCCCCCAAGGGATGGCACATTGGCGCAGCTGATAGCATTGTCACCTCACAGCAAGAGGTACTCTAGTTCAATTCTCAGCTGGGGTGCCTTCTGTATAGAGTCTACATGTCCTCCCTGTGTTTGTTTGGGTATTTTCCATGTGCTCCAGTTTCCTACCATATTCCAAAAATATGCACTATGTAAACTGGATGTACCTATAGATGTGAGTGTGAGTGCATCTGTGTAGTATGGAAGAATAACCGCGTCAGGGATAGCCACCCGCTGGTGTGAACATTGGCTGTAGATGATCGTTACTGTTGACCTGATACCCTGACCCTATGTGCAAAAATGTGAAAAAGGGGTTGTGTATGGATAGATAGATGGATGGATCCCCACCTCAGTCAGTGGACATGGCCTCTGTGCCTTTGGAACCCACCTCAGAGACATAGGAAGATACTGAAGGACAGGGAATTACAGAGAAGTGTAGCCAGGAAGGGATGTCTTCTCCTGTAGTGCAGTTGCCAACTCCACTGAAACCAGGGAAGACAGGGGTAGTCTGCATGATGGTGGCTGTAGATACCAAGGGTACTAACTCTCTCCCCAGAAATAGCTATCTCTTTGTCAGTGACCCAACAGCTGTTCAGGGGTATCACAGAGAAACAGGCTAACAACACTTCAGTCTTTGCTGAGATGGTACGTGTTTGCAGGTATGTGAAGTGATCTGAAGGACTGCATGTCATGTATGTGCGACTTGATGGACATGTTACATAGGCAGCTTGCACAACAAAAGTCTCCCTGTGCACAGACACAGCATACCAGCCACACTTCCTGTAGCTGCTTCACTTCTCCCTCCAATGTTGAGGGCTGTCACGGAAGGAGGAGGTGTGCAGCACCACCACTTCTACAGCACTATCCAATATGAAGGTGAGAAGGGTCAGATGTGGATTTCCATGAGGTATGTAGTTCATGGCAGAAATGCACAGTACTGGACATCACACATATTCGCACAGTACTCTTTCCTATAGGCAAGGGCTAGATAGTGCCTGTGATTCTCTCAGGTTTGGGCACACCTATGAATAAGACATGGATGGAATGTATGCACATCTCCTTTGGGTGCCCTTGGCCTGTTTGTAGGAGCTCACTACAGTGCTGCAGCGTCTGCTGAGGCCATGTCCCAGCAGACACAGACACACACACACACACACACACACACACACACACACACACACACACACACACACACGCACACAAACACATACACACCCATATCCAATGTCCACATCCACACACATGCACAGAAATGGTAACAGTGCTCCCTCCATGCCTCATGTACCATAGGTTCTCTTCATCTGACATAAACAGCACCAAATTAGTATAAATCATATCCTCACACAAAATTTCTGGTGGATGACACTGAACACTGCATGCCTCACAACCTGTGCAAATGATGGTAACTGTGCCTTACCCTCTGTTCTTTGTTACTTGGGTAGCCTATGTCTGATGCATACTGTGGCCAGTCTATGCATGGATGAGCACAACCTTATTGCGGGTTTGAATGCATTACTTTTAATGTTATGTATAATGCTTTAATCTGGCCTGCTGTTGATGCCTCCACAGCCTTCTCATCAGGCTCATCCTCCACTGCCTGGTGTGGTGGAACTTCTCTGTTGCACAGATTTCCTCCAAATTACATTATGTGACATAGCACAGGAAGAAACTATCTTAGTACATGTAGAAACCATCTTAAACATGTGCCAGGGTCTTAGTGCAGGACACCATCAAATACATCTAAGCAGTGAAAGTGGGCCTTCAGCAGGCCAAACATATGCTCAGTGATGTCCCATGTTTTTGGCAGCAGGCCATAGCTGTCTGTAATGTTTTGTGGTGTTCTGATTAGTGTTAGCAACTATGGCTCAAGGACATATCTAGTATGAACAGTAAAATTCCTCTGGGTAAAATCACCCTACACAAAATATCAATAGCGTTTGCACACATCATATATGGGAGTCACAGGTACCACCTGGGTGGCCTGCAGACACATTGTAGATTATACCCCGTGCAGTACAGACCTGCTGATATTTGATGATAGTGGTAACCTTTATGGTGAACATACCTTCTTCCCAGCTCATCTGATAGGGCATTTATTTCAATGTCGGAGAAGTTTGTGGCTGACAGTTTATCAGAGAAATGGGCTACTTCATAAAAAGCCTCTACAGTGTTAGCTTGCTCCTCTGTGGTATGAGGAAACTGCATGTGCTCCTCCACTTGCAGTAGAATGACATAGAGGAACTGATGGAGTATCCCTTAGACAGGTGCCTGGGATATCCCTATCATGTTCCACTTTGGTTGCTGAAAGGTCCCTGTAGTTAGTATTCTGAAAGCCACACATACCTTAGTATCGACAGGGATAGGTACTCCACAAATCCTACAGTCCTGCAAACTAGGTTGACACATCTTGACCAGTTCCTGTATGGTGACTTTATCCAGATGATAGCAGTCCACAGTTTCAGTGCTGTGAAGGGCATGAAAAGTTAGGTGAGGATGGATGACACGGCACCTCCCAGGGCAATGGCATTCAACACTGTGACTACTGGCAGCTAGTGTGACTACTGGTGGCTAGTACAGTCTGTTGCATATACAGTTTTTTTTTTTTTACTTCTACAGCTTCCTCATGCATTTTGCAATGGTTTGCATCTTGTAACATCAGGATTTTACTGCAATCAATTGCTCTGCAGCTAGTGCATGCAGTCACAGAACATATAAACTTCAGAATCACTCCAACATATTGTTTACCTTCATTCGCATCCACTGAGTCACTCATTTTAGTACTGTTGTTGATTATTATGGAATCATATCACCATTAGTATACATTGTGGGCCTTGGAGTTTCTGGCATTTCCAGCTCACACTCAGGTGTGTCCCTGAATCACACATACGTTGCATGTGATTGTTCTTTGCACATAATTGCCTATCTCATCATGGAACCTGTTTCTGATCTCAGGGTATAAATGTATATAATAGAGAGAGACCGATACTGTCTTAAGATTTGAAAACAAGTTTTGTGTTGAGTGCACATGTAATGAAAATGAAGAGTCTAAGTAATTTCATGTATCACATGACTTAGATACAATATATTGTATTCAAACATTTGGTCTACTTTTTATTTTATTTTAAATTAGTTTCACATGTAAAGTTTTTATGAATGGGCTATTTTGTGGGAGTACAGAGGTGATTTTAATGTGTTCTCCCTCCCTTCCTCTTTCTCTCTTTCTCTTTTGACAGTGTAAGGCCATTTTTTGTATTACTTTAGCAGTGTAATGAGGCTTATGTCAGGAATTCTTAGTGTTCGAGTTTGGTTTTTTAACCTTTTTTAGATTGGTTTAGTTAGGTAGGATTGGGTCCATTTTACTCTTCATAGTTTGTCAATAGGCATGTGGTTCAGAAGAGACCATTGAAGAGTCTACCCAGTATCCCAGTTGCCTCAAAGTAATGTCTGCTTAAGTGACTTCCTCAGATTCACACAATAGGCAAATGGAGTCTAAAGGAATCAAACTCTGGACCACACAAGCACCATATTAGTACTTAGCCATAATCCTCTATGCTAACTGCCAGACCATAACCCTGTTTTTTTTAGTTAACTGACTATAGTTTTAATTTGCCACACCATGGATATGTGTGCACTTGACCCCATGTGAAAAAGCCTGTTATATGTGAGTTTCTAAACGTATAGGTTAGTTCTTATCAAGTGGTGAGTCTAGTTTGTTCTTGTGAGTTTGAATGTGCTTCTCAATGGTTAAGACACACACACACACACACACACACACACACACACACACACACACACACACACACACACACACACGCACTCACACCTAGGGCCAATTTAGAGTGTCCAATCCACCTGCAGTATGTCTTTGGGATGTGGGAGGAAACCGGAGCACCTGGAGGAAACACAGGTGACCACAGGGAGGACATGCAACTCCGCACAGAAGGCACCTCAGCCAAGGATCGAACCGGAGAACCTCTTGCTGTGAGGCGACAATGCTAACCACTGCACCACAAACAAAAGTAGAGCCTACTATTTGAAGCCTAAATCTTCCAGGATTGGCCCTCCTTAAACGTCATCATCATCATCAACAACAACAACCCCCTTTTTCCCATTTTCTACATGATGTCATGGTGTTTTGTCAACTGTTACCATCTACCTTGATTCAGCGACACTCTACTACCTTCTTCGACAGTCATGTTTGACTGCCACAGGCCTTCTCTCATGCATTCCATCCATCTCTTTGCTTGATGTCCTTGTTTCCTCTTTCCTTCTTCCTGTCTGTTCCCAAATACCCTTCACAGATCATTTAATGCTTTCTTACATATGTTGTCTGAACCTTCGTAATCTGTTGTCTTTGGCCTTCATTGCAATTGGAGCTACTTTGTCTTCTGCGCTGATATCATTATTTCTTTGTCTGTCCCTCAGTGTGGAGGGTATAAATGTATCACCAAACACCATCATATTGGGTGACTTCAACTACCCGAATATAGACTGGGAACATTACTCAAGCCCAAACTTTCTAGCCCAAAGGTTCCTGGAGTTCATAAATTCAAATGCCATGGAACAACTAGTCACCATCCCCACAAGAGGAGAAAATATACTAGATCTCATCATCACGAACATGGGGACAAAATGCTCCACACCGGAAGTATATCCCTCATTGGTGAGATCAGATCATAAACTAATCTCACTAGAAATCCACATCCCGCCCCCACCCCAAACAAAAAGACCACAGTGAAGAACTTCTCTAAAGCAAACTTCACACTACTCAAGACAGGTGTGGTATCCTTCAAGGTCCCCGAGCCAATGGAAACCACAACCCAAGCTGCGGAAGCCCTTACAAATGCCTTCTATGAACACCTTCAGGACTGCATGGATCAGGCAATCCCAAATAAAACCAAGACTCTTTCCACCAAGGGCAAACGTCCAGTCTGGTGGACCCCAGCCATTAACAAACTTTACAATAAGAGGAGAAAGCTATTACATGATAGAGCAAAATCCCAAAAAGGGACGGCATCTTTGATCAGCACTAGCAAGAAACTACGATCCCTCATAAAATCATCCAAGGCCAACTTTGAGAGAAAAATTGCCATAGATTCAAAAGACAATCATAAGGCCTTCTTCAGCTATGTCAGAAACCTGGGTGGAAACTCCCAGATATGCTCAGAATTAGTCCAAAATGATACAAAAATCACTGAACCCACAGACATTGCCAACATACTGGCAGACAGGTTCAGCGCAAACTTCACCCCTCTCCCCAAAAGGAGAGATAACTATCCCAACTGAGTGTAGCCTCCCAGACATCTCAAATGCGCAGGTGAAAGCTGCTCTCTCTAAAGCTAAAAACACAGCATCAATGGGACCGGATGGGGTCCCCGGCTATGTGCTACATGAACTTAATGAAGAACTAAACCCGCACATAAGGCAGCTGTTTAATCTTAGCCTCACCACAGGATATGTGCCCAAGGAGTGGCGTACGGCAACTGTGGTCCCACTCCACAAAGGCAGTGCCTCTATGGACCCTGGTAATTACCGCCCCATAAGCTTAACAAGCCTGGTCTGCAAAGCTATGGAGAGGATCATAATGGAACTCATAAACAAGGACATAGGGGACTTGCAGACCTTGGACCCAACCCAGTTTGGCTTTGTCAAGGGCAGATCTTGCCTTTTGAACTTGGCCGACTTCTTCGAAACAGTCACCAAGGCCATTGATGAGGGAAAGGCAGTCCATACAGCCTACCTTGACCTTTCAAAAGCTTTCGACACAATACCCCACTCGGGTATTATAGAGAAACTTACCAGCTTAAATGTAAACCCATATGTCACAAGATGGGTTGCAAACTGGCTAAAGGACAGAACCCACAGGGTTAGAGTTGCTGGAGCCATGTCAGACTCCAAGCCGGTTACAAGTGGAGTCCCACAGGGCTCAGTCCTTGGCCCCCTATTGTTCGGCATCTACTTCTCAGAAGTACAGGCAAACATAGGAGGACTATGGCTGATAAAGTTTGCGGATGACTGCAAACTGGGTGCCATAGTGGATAGTACATCGGACGCAGACATCCTTCAGAGGGGTCTCATGGAAACTGATAGCTGGTGCCAGAGCCATGGCCTGAAGTTAAACACAAAAAAGTGTATAGTCATACCCTTCGGGAAAAACAAGGTAACCCCAAGCTACCATATAGGTGGCAACCCACTAAGCACAGAAGAGGTTATCAGGGACCTGGGGACCCAGGTTGACAGTGGCCTCTCGTTTGACACTCACGTTGCTAAAGTGGTTCGAAAGACCTTCTACATTGCCCACCTGATCATGAAGGGATTCACATCCAGATCAAGTGAGGTCATTGTTCCCCTATACTCTTCACTTATCAGACCAATGATCGAGTACAATGCCCCATTCGGGATGTATCTCACCCGACACCTGCAGCAATTGGAGAGACCCCAAAAGTTCCTCACCAAAAGGATAAAGGGACTCCAAAACCTGTCATATGCTGCCAGACTGAAGAAACTCCAACTCTATTCAGTTGCATACCGTCTGCTCAGAGGTGACCTGTGCCTGACATACAAGGCCATGACCAACCCGGAATTAATGGACATGCTCCACCTCAAAAAAAACCAAATCCACCAAAACCACTAGAGCAAGAGACTTAAACCTTAGCATGGATATAAATAGGACGTGCTGGAGGGATAGATTTATCACCCAAAGACTCCCCATGCTGTGGAATAAAATCCCGGTCCATGTGTGGCACCTCGCTGGCTCTGTTCAAGAGAAATCTTGACCGGTGGATGGGAGATCGTAGGTTTACCCCGGGAATCATCTCTGTGTCACTACTGGACAGAGGCAAAACAAACTAATGGGCACAGTATTTCTAACATAAGGGGCGGCGTAAGCCACATAACTTTGGGCTAGGCTTATAAATGCCCTAGGGCAGTTAGCCTAGTATAAACCTATGAACCTATGAACCTAAGTCACTTTGCCTCCATCACCTCTATCTTCTCCAACTTCTCTGCCTTCACTGCCCAGGTTTCTGTACCATACATGAGTACTGGTTACACCCTTGTTTTGTACACCATACATTTTAGTTCCTTTGACATTATTCTGTCTCACATTACCCCTAACATTCTATTTCAGTTGGCTGCAGCCCCACTGGTTCTAGTATTGACTTCCTCATTCAGACTTCTCTTCTTCTCAGACACCCTTCCCAGTCACTTGACACTGTTAATCTGTTCCACTATTTTCATTCAATCTCAATTTTCAGCTTCTTCTGATTTCCCCCATATGTTGCCATCACAACTGTCTTGTCTGTACTCAGTTTCATTCCACGTGCTTTCATTTTTACATTCATTTGCCCTATTATTTGCTGAAGTTCCTTTTCAGAGTTTGCTTGTAATGCCACATTGTATACATACAACAGTTTTGATGATTTGTCCAATCTGCCCTGTTTGCTAATGTAGTCCATTATCAGGATGAACATCAGTGTGCTCAAAGCTGAAGCCTGATGCACCCCCCTCCCACTGGGAACTCCTTTGAGAGTCCACTGTCTGGACTTTTATTGGGTCCTTGTACATAGCCTGCACTAATTCTAACAATGTTTTTGAGAGTTTGAACCATTACAGGACTGACTAAAGCAGCTTTCTTTGGACCTTGTCATATGCTTCCTCCAAGTTCTGGAATGCCCAGTTAGATTCTTTTCTTATCTCTAGTTTCTTCTCCACTGTCTGTATTATGGCAAACATTGGGTTGGTTGCGCTGCATCCTGACCTGAATCTGAACTACTCATCTCCCATCTTCCTTTCTACCACATTGTGCATTCATTTATCTGTCACCCTCTCCAGCACTTTCATGCAGTGTGGTGGGAGTATAATACTTCTATATTGCCCACAGTTGGGAATGTACCCTTTGTTCATGTACACCGGCACTAGAATGCTTATTCTCCAGTCATCTGGTGTATGTCTTTCTCTCCATACTGCTATGATTTAACCTCAGAAGCCATTTCTCCCCTAACTCACCCAACATCTTGATCATATCTTGTGTGACCTCATTTGAGCCTGTATACACAGTTGGCATAATGATTAATGTTTTTGCCTCCTAAAAACAAGTTACAGGGTTTGATCCTGACTTCTGTCCATGACTGTGAGGAATATGCATGTTCTCCCTGGTTCTGTTTGAGGTTTCTTCCACCTCCCAAAAGGATGGTGGGTGTTTCCATTTTAAATTCACCCAAAAATCGAATGTAGTCACGGGCAGCAGCATGACAGTAAGTGGTGCCAGGTGGGGGAAGAGTTGAGTAGACCAATCACTTTAAGCATCGACAGTTATGCATGGTATCTCATAGATAGGAGGACATGGATCACAAACTGCATGCCATGTCAGGAATAGCCACGTGCCATATCAAAGCTAGCGACTTAGTGTAAAAAATTGACTCTAGGTGATTTGCTTGCATTGACTAATGTTGCCAAAAGTGGACACTGGTATTTTCCAGTGATAATGACTAGATCTGTCAGGGACCTATGTTATGGTGGGAGAGACATATTTACTTCTCTTAACCTGTATATGCTTGGCGTAAAGCCAAGCAGCCCTGGATCAGTAAGCTACTGGTCAGTTGCCTGGTGTCCAATTGCCCAGCCTGAGTTACTTAGGATAGTTAACCTGCCAAACATGAAATAAGGATTGCTACACTGAATGTAGAAGCTTTATCCAGCTGCAAGCAAAGATTAGGAAGATTGTCTTATCTAATGATTGTCTTCCTTATTACAATGCATAAAATGTTTGAAGTGTGTGTGTGTGTGTGTGTGTGTGTGTGTGTGTGTGTGTGTGTGTGTGTGTGTGTGTGTGTGTGTGTGTGTGTGTGTGTACTCACACATATGCCAGCAAATATATGCATATATGTCTGTAATATGAATTTGTGCCCTCTATTTGCTCTTGCTTTGGTTTGTGTTCCCCTATGCCAGAGCAAGGGTCAGAGTTGGAAGGCTGATCTCACCATGATTGGTAATAGCGGCATGATGACTTATAGAGAAACCTAGGGAAAGAAGAGCACCCCTAAAATCTACTTGTAGGAACAGTGCAATGTAATGGCATAAAACCCCTGTGGGGGATACAGTAAATCTAGAAAAGCAGCAGTATGTAACGTAAACTTTTGTAGGCAATATTATTCATCTGACTTGCTAGGTTTAATCAATGCTGCTGTTGCATGTTCCCTTTTTCTATGACTACAAGCACGTTTACTATCCGGTCTAGATGGAAGGTTTCTTGTATTTCGAAAGTTTGAGCATTGTTTTGCAACCATATCTCTCAACCTGTTAGGGCAATAATTCTGGACTGAGGTCCAGAATCAGGGACAGATTTCAAATATTTCCCTTGTGAACTTAGAAAGTGGCTAGAATATCAGGTTTTGCATTAGCATGCATTTTCGGAAGGATTTAAAGTCTGAAACTCAAATGTCTGTCATTACTTATTGACTTCACTCCTCTATGATTTGTCAGAAAAACACATTTTTATAAGGAATAGACCAAAAATATGCACCAAACATATTGACATTCTGCAAAGTTGTAGACAGCTGAGTGGTATGTCTGCAGCCGTTGTTTCATACATTGAGTACTGCACTGCTGATTTTCATTGTTTCTGACTGATATGTTTATAGGACCAGCAGCACAACTTTGCATTTTCTTTTTTTTTTTTTTTGCTTAAGAATTTACTAAGGGAACATGCACTTTAAATGTTTTGGAGATATTCTGGCACCCTTGCCAGCCACTAGCACCAAATCCTGCCTTTACAAATATGTATAACAATGCAACTTGTGAATACCCTAATGGCTGTTTTATATTTCTGTGAAGGGATAGCTCCGTGCTATAAGTTTACTGTGGCATTGTTCAGATCCTAATATAAAACTAAAATATGACAATCTCGTCTCTTGCAGTTTGTACATGTGTTAAGAAAAGACAAGTCTCACGTATGGCATTGCGGAAAGTGCTTTGTCATGGATCACCTGATGTATGTTTGCACAGTAGTGATACACGTGCTGTTTAACCTAACAACCTCAACTATGTTCAGCACACATGAACTCTGTTCAGCAGCAACTGTACCTGGAACATTCCGTAAGCCAGTCAATACGTTTTGCCAAGAAGAAATGGTGACAGCATTTACAATAAACACAAACACACCCAACAGCAATAAACAAGTTAGGACAACAGAATGCTGCACAGCATTTTATAAACTGAAATACTAATAAATGTGGTAAAATGTAGCTCAGCACGGTACTGAATTTGTTGTTTCATGTGCATGATGTACAGAGTTTGCAGCTTTCTGCATTGCATGTATTATTCTTAGTACAAGGTGTTTGCAGTAAAAGTCATGTATTTGAAGCTAACTTTGGTACAACAGCTTACAATATGCAGTTTGATCTTGCACCGCATGCTCACAATAATAACTAAAAAGTCAAAAATAAGACTATGATATAATTGAGCAAGATATGCCTCTCTGTTAACCCCGATGGAGTATCAAGCAAAATGTTCTTGATTATCATTCTTTGGCACTGGTGCTAGCAATTATCTAACTCTACATTATATATTAACAACAACATGTACCTAATGAAGACATGTCATACAACTAGATCCCAAAGGAGCCAAGCAAAATAGATTACTGGCCTAAGAAACCTTAGCTACCAAGACAGACTGGAAGACGTATTTCTATACTCCATCTCTTATAGACTCTTGTGCAGAGATCTATGCCTGGCATTCTCTGCCATCAAATATCCTACCCTAATAGATCTTCTTATAGTTTCACATCACGATTAGCTCCACAGACACCTGAACTATGGATCTGAACCTTCACTAGCATATAAATAAAACAGCAGAGGAATAGATTCATTACCCAGTGGTTACACCATCTCCTGAACAAATTACCATTGCAAGTAACACAGAGTGACACCCTTGCCTCCCTTAAGACTAACCTGGGAATGAGTATCCATAACTTCACCCCTGGTTGGGCATCTCTTGCGCTCCTAGAATTAGGAGGGGGATACATCTTTAGAGTGGTAACTGGAAAGGTACACATAGTCTTCAGACTTACAGACCTTGTAATTCCTATGATTTTATATTCCTATTTACAGCAGGTGCTGACCTGAGTCATGTTTACACATGCCACCATCATATGTACTACTAGGTATCATCTGGTTATCATCTTTATCATTGAGGTATCTCTGATGAGAGTTGGACACTCTTCATTTCATGTTAGGAATTTCACATTTACTATCTCCCACCTTTGGTCTTCTACTGCAGGTTTTCTTGACTAACTTCTTTCAAACAGCAGTCATCCTTCATTGATATTCTTGAATACTTTACCCATTACCACCTAAAGCCAGTAGTGGCTGGTGACTTCAAATTAAAGGAGGGCTGCAGGAGACAGCTGAATGGGTGGGGCCAATGGGAGGGGGTGTGGCCAACCAGAAAGGGGTGGGGCTATGTTCAAAACCACAACAACTGGAACTTTAATTAAATACATTGCCCTGGGTGCCAAACAGTCATTACGAGAGTCCAATCAAGACAAAATGAAGTGTAGAAGAAAAAAATATTTCAATGCATTGGCTACTTGACAACTTACTTAATATCCAGATGGAAACAGGTTGTGAGGCATGAAAAAATAAATTACTTTTTAAATACATTACTGGAATGCCAGTCAAAATCAAGTATAACAAACAAGCAGCATGCAACTCAAACCACTACTCCTTGCACTGCACTTCTAATTATAATTTATATTCAGCTTTATAAAATTAACAAGTAACATGCTGAAAGCAGCAATCTCTGTGAAACCCCCACTTGTAAAAATGTTTCTTATCCAAAAAAGACCTGTTGCCTGACAATAACTATTTACTTGTTTCATGGGGAAGACATGATCAAAGTAAAAAATGAACAGCAAACAAGAAACAAGCTCAAGATAAATTGCTTAAAGTATTCCTGCACAAGCTATGGACCACACATGATAGATTGGCATTCTGTTTATTTTACGGGTAAGCCTGCAAAGATGACTGCAAGTCTCCAACAAAAGATGACTGCAAGTCTCCAATAAATGTAATGAGCTTCTGAAAGTACTGTAATCCTGTCCTTTTATTACAAATACTGTCATATGCATTTCAATACCCAAGGCTTATACATTATCTAGTTATGTAAATATTCTCTGCATGGCAACAACGAAAAGGCTTTCATTGCTGGTAATTCTTTAACAGTATGCTTATTAAAGCTTACTTGCATCTTACAATCTCCGACAAGCTTACCTGATGCTCATTAAATCATTGTTACTTAAACAGAGCAACAGGGCACTGTGACAGCATGCATTTCCTGAATAATAAGAAGCATAAAGCAACAGTATAAAAATCTGACAGAAAACCAGAACATTCTGCAAAATCAACGACAGATGAAAAGCCACGGTCGTACTTGTGGTCTACCTTGGATGGGGGAATACTCTGCACACTGTCACTGCATAACTGCTCCTTGCCTTCCTTGGACACATCCAGAGCCACTACAATGGGGAGTGGGGTGCAACAAGTATGTCATAATTTGAAATGTCTCTGGCTGACAGTGATGGCTCTGACACTCATACCTCTCAACTTCAGAACAAGAAATCTGGACAAAGCCATACATAGAACTAGAAGTGGGACACAGGCCCAAAAATAAGGACAATTTTTAAATATTGCTCTTATTAACTTAGATAATAGAACAGTAGTAGATCTTGCATTAGTACAAATTTTCTGAAGGGTATAAAATCTGAAACTTGAATGTCTGCCATTATTTTCTAACTTCAATCTTTAATGACTTGCCACTAATTTGCCAGAAAACCACAATTTTATGAAAAACAGATCAAAAATGTGATGCAAAAATATAAAATTGCCACACAATACAGCTGAGAACCTGTCAAAAAAGGGACACCTTTTTAATACTGACACTGTTAACTTGAGCAGCTAACAAAATAAGAGCATCTACATGCATTTCTAAAATAAAAGTAATCTATAACTCCGATCATTACAGTTATATATAATTGTAAACCTTCCACATTTCTTCCAAAATTGCCATTTTGGAGGAGAGATTATTAGGGGAGAGCAACATTTTGAGCCAAAACTGGGGACAGTTGAGAGGTTTGGATATTCCTAATTCTACAAAGCGATTTACACGTACCTCTCAACCTCTTAATGCAGGGAATCTGGACAAGGCCAAATATATTGGGGGAACATACAAACACTACTAAAAATTGCTCTTGTATAAACTTAAGACAGTTGATAGAATAACAGGTCTTGCATTAGCATGTATTTTTCTGAAGGTTATGACGTCTGAAATTCAATGTCTGTCATTTAGTGACTTCATTCCTAAATGATTTGCTAGAAAACCACAAATTTTATGAGAAACAAACCAAAAATAAGAAGCAAGTATCTATTCATTCTGCAAAAATCTGGACAATTGAGAGGTATAGTTCAATTGGGGCTGTCTGAGTTTGCTACCATTCCCCCCCTCACGAAATCATGGTCGAATGGAGCCTCCCCCCCTGCAGCCATTCCAACGTCCCATTTCTTTGTTATTTTGCCCCATTTACCATAAACACTGTAATGTGCATACTGCTTTACGTCTGCGATGATTTAGATTTCATTTGAAAGTTTTATTTTGCATTTTACACACAAACCCTAATAGATATCTGTTAAACAAAGCAATGCAGTCTCACAATGAAAATAGACTTAGCATTAAAACTTCTCTGCCCTTGAAACGCACATGCATTGAAACAGCAATGAAACCCACATTCAAAGAAAATACATTTTGCCAGTGGCAGATAAAGATTAACTCTGGGCTGCTTTCAAAATCATAGGCCCCTTGAACATGAAACATACACATGCTCTTTGATACACCTTCCTGACTGTATTACATTATATTCCTTGCACAATACAGTACAGTTGTTAGACGGCATGTTAAATTTATTGTTTTGAACATTTTTCCAGTAAACAATGAAACAAAATGCATGCACTAATGACAAAACTGCAATTCAGAACATTTCAATCATAAAACGTCTACTCAACCTTCTATAGTCCACCAGTATCAATAAATATGCACAATCTCTGAAGTAGTAAAATCCACATTAAAAAAATATGTAACTAATAAAGAGGCTGCTGCTAGCAAACAACTTTATATATCATTGTTTCATCTACAAATAAAGTGCCTCTTGCCCTTGAAGAATAAATTGCCTATGTTGCATGCATTAAAGCAAGATAAGCTAGTAATACCGCAATAGGGAATGGATAGCAAACTGATAACAGGTTCATAGTTACTAGGTATCTTTGCCAAAAAGGACTGCAGCATCCACCCCCTTTACCACACACTACAGTATCAGCAATGTGTCTACCTACTGTGGGAGTAGAACCCACAGCCTTCTGCATCAAAAGCAAGTACACTACATGTTGTGCTATTAACAATGCAAGCAGACTTAGCATAAGCAGCACTAAACTTTTGTTCCCCTGCAGCTCTCAGCTCCTTGTAAAATCTACTCAACGCTCAGCTGTATCTCTGAACTTTGCAGCACAAGATATCTGGAAAAAGTCAAAATGTATTGGGGGGGGGGCAAAAGGCCAAAAATCAGGGACACAGTTTAAACATTGCTTGTATAATGTTGGAAAGTTGCTAGAATAAAATGCGGTGTTACCACCATACATTTCACTGCCACGTCTTGAACCCAGGGTACCCTGAACAAAACAGTCAGAGAAACATACCACTATGCCAAATCAGCTGAAACAGAGGAAGACAAACGTAAATGGCTACTATTTATTGAATTCAGTTCTCACCATAGCTGTCAACCTCTTAGCAAAACACACCTGAAAAAAGCCAATAATGTGGGAATACAGCTGCCAAACATATTCAGTGAATTCAGTTCTCACCATAGCTCTCAACCTTAGCACAAAATACCTGGACAAGAGTAATAATGGGGGAATACAGTCCCAAAAATATGGGCAACTTTCAAATATCCATGTTATAAACTTAGACAATTGCTAGAATAAAAGGTTTTGTTTAACCATGTACTTTCTGAAGAATATGAAGTCTGAAATTCAAATGCCTGTTATTTTTAAACATTTGTTAACCAGGAAACTAGTCTGACTTGGAACAAAACAAAGCCAAATCACAGCGGAGCAGGGAGAAACACATCTTTGTAAGGGATGGGAGGACATGCAGACTCCACACAGAAGGCACCCCAGCCAAGAATCAAATCAGAAAACCTGTAGTTGTCAGGCAACAATGCTACCAGTGCACCATTGCACTACAAACCTTTGCAAGGAGATATGAAGATACAGAAACCACAGATTTTATGACAAACAGAACAAATATGAGGCAAAAATCAGCAATTTTTTATAAATAGTGGTGGGTAGGGAATTCAGGTTCTTGCCTCCTGCATCCAAGGTACAGGGTTCAAGCCTGAGTGTTTCTACCCACCACTATGTGTTAACAAGGGCATTACACACACACACACACACACACACACACACACACACACACACACACACACACACACACACACACACACATACACACACACACACGCACACACACACTTTGGTTTGAATAAACAGCTGCCGGTCACAGAACCATGAGATATGCTGCTGGTCTGAATAAACAGAGCTATAAGATATTTCCACTAACAGAGCTTGTCACTGCCTTGCTTAAACAGAGCTATGAGATTCTTTCACATACACACCTTACCTGTAAATGGGTCCAGAAAGCAAACCAGGTCCAACTCCATTGTCTCGAAACAGCAAAACCCATGCTTGACTTAATGCTTCCCTGCAGGAGCTGTGAACTCAACTTACCTCACTCCTGATGGGTCCTGTCTGTGGTTCAAGCAGTCCGGAGCTCATCTACCACACGGCATCTGCGGGGCAAAAAATACCTTCTCTGCATCTGGACTGCTAACTCAGGCAGTCAGAGTTTGCAGAGATTCCGGGGCATCTGCGGGGCAGTCTGAGTGTGTCCGCGCATGCGTGGCAGTTCTGGTACTCTGTAAAAAAAGAAATATATATTTTTTAAAGTTTATGTTTTATGTTATGTATTTCTTTTATTTCTAGGTGGGAGGGCTGCAGTCCTGCAGACTGGTAGCACAAGCCGTCCCTGCCTAAAGCATTTGGATTTTGGGTGATCTGTTCAAAAAAGTTAATCTCCTACACTGCGTTGTTCAGCCCTCACACAACTTCAGGTCATGATACTACAATGCTTGTAAGAGCACACATTGTCTCCTCAATAAAGTAGTCTAGCTTATGATGACCTCCAATAGTTGTGAATGGAAACATTTGTTGGAAATCGGAACACAACTGTTTTTTGGGTGCTACATACTATCACATTTTTATTGTTTTATTGATTCTACATTATGCATGGAATCCATCACAATTATCAACAAAAAATTAATTAAACGTATTACTAAGAATCTACAGCCCACGTTTTCTACTTCTCCAGGAAATAAAAAAATGCACAATATAATCTTGCAATATCAACTTACAACAGTTCATTCAAATTGTTAGAAATATTTGAAGTAATTTAACCATTCTACAAGGAGATTATCTGTGTTTTCCTGAAAAGTCTTTGTTCCAATGTTCAAGCAAACTTGTTTTACTGTAGTAGCTAAACATATTGTAATATCAATTTTTAAATGTAATCCAAAATCATAGGTGCATATAATATCTTTGTGTCTACCATTGAAGCAACAAAGAAATATTTATCCCAGCAAGGTGAAAGCTGTGCAATTTCCCACCAAACATGCTTCAATTGCCAGTCATGTCAGATCCACACCAACATGCTTTATTAGTATACAGCCAGACTAGACCATTAAGTAATCCCTCCAAAGAATCTCTTGTTGAATAGTCCTATTTATACAACATTAAAATTGTTTTGTAGCTCCAACTGTATATTTCATTGTAGAAGTACTAGACTGTAGTTTTCCATTAGACCACAAGGTGGAGCTGTTTCAGGGATATAAAAGACAATTTTGAAAGTAAAAGAGGGGACTGACTTACTAGCTGAAGGAAGGAAGACTGAAACTGTGAGCTGAAGGGAAAAGGGCCTTGTAGCATGACTGGATTTTCTTCTCTGGTGCTTTGGGACAGGGAAGTGAAGTAGCAGTTTGTGTCTGTTTGTTGCTGAAATCCTGGATGATGGTATTTTGTGGAATCCATTGAGAAGACTGAAAACAGTAGTTTCACACCTGCATATGATTCAGCAAGAAAAGAAGTTCCTTTGGGTCTAGTACAGAGAAGCCATAGATGATTACCAGAGTTCTGGCAGGTGATTGTACTACTTTTCTCATCAGAGGAACCACGGTGCCTGGTCACTAGGATAATTTCGTCAGAGTGGTAAGAGGCTCTGGCTGTCTTTTTTACATTATATAAGATTGTGGTCCCCCCCCCCTTTTAAATGCTTTGTGGATTACAAATAACTGGGATCCATATGAGCTCCAACTTGGGCCCCATCGTGCTGGCAGAAAGACTGCAAGTAGTCACTGGCCAGTGAACAGGGTATAACAGAATGTTTCATAGTTGGTCTGTTTAGAATTGATCAATGGGGTTGAGGGTGTTAGTACTGCTCAATGACATTGCATTTTCTCATATCTGTATTGTTGCATTATACATCTTCATTGTTCAATGACATTGCATTTTGTTCATGTTAGTACTGCTGCCTCCAAGAATTTTACTGCTCAATGACATTGCATTTTCTCATACCTGTATTGTTGTATTATAACTCTTTCATTGCTTAATGACATTGCATTTTTTTCACGTGTTTGTATTGCTGCATTATAAGGCTTTACTGCTCAATGATATTGCCTTCTTTGTGCATGTTTGAATGTCAAGACCTTTTGTTCTGTTGAGTTCTGGGGAAGTAGGTGAATGTATGTTTCACTGCATGCATATTCACCTTGCATTATTACTAACTGGTGCACTGTTGAAATAAGTTGTTTGGGGTTGTGCTGTTGCCTTTTTAACTAGATGTGTCACCTAGAATAAAATCTGTCAATCTTGCCACCTTGGTGTGTTGGGCCTATTGGGGTGTCACCAGAGTCAGATAGGAAGGAACCCATATCTACTTCAGCTACACCTGCGGGTGTGCTACAGTTTAATAGAGTCTTAAATTATTTCTATAAAAATAACAAATTTGAATAGTGAAGGGCCTCAAGAAATTCCAAATTCTATTTGTTTAAGATTTCTATTTCTCTCAGGCCAACTGAATCAGAATGTTGAAAATCTTTATACAGTAGTGCCAACACTTTCTTATTCTCTATAAGTGGGTTTTTAGAGTCACTAAAATAAAAAAATACATATCATCGATTCTTCTTTTAATCATTACAAAACATCATAATTTAAATTTATTCAGAAATACCAAATTAGATGAGAAATACATCTTCACCTCATTCTTATTATTTCATTTATATATCACAAGAAGCAAGAGGATAGAGGTAAATGCATCCATGGAAAGTTCATTTTGGAAATCCAATTGTTACATTTAATGGTGATTTTTATGTCACACTGTTAAATTTAATTCTCAGGTGTTTGAAGACTTAAACGTCTTCCACCAAGTAGAAATTCTGAGTTGTCTGATATACTTTCTAATTCTTGAAATTGTTGATACAGTTATTCCATTTATAATAGTTGATTCACTTTGACCAAAACTCACCAGTTCTGGATCTTTAATATTATAACCCAAGCAGTATCTTGATCTGATCAGTACATTCCAAGAGATTCTGGGGCAACCCCCCAGAAGAATTAGTCTAAAGTACTCTAAGTTTATTATGCCATAATGGATCTAGTGGAAGTAACATGTTTTGGATAAAAAAGTCCAAATTGGGGTAAACTTTTATCTTTAAGAAATATATCAGTCCAGCTAAAGAAATATAAAGGAAGGCCATGAAGTTAAGGTATGTTCCATTTGCTATAAGACTCACTCATCCAAGCTTAGGTGATATTGTCATGTTCATAATAAAAAGAATAAGACCATCCTAGAAAAGTGATACTTTTCACCACCATAAAATCACCTGAGATTTCTGCATACTTATCGATAAACATCAGTTTTGATTTGGATTTATTTATAAAGAAGCATGTAAACTGCTGAAGTTTGTTTAACAATCTGATTAAATTTACCATTGAGTAGGCAGGGTTTTCCAAAATCAACATTAGATCATCACTTTTAAAAGAAAGATTGTTGTGGGCTTTAGTTTACCAAGCAGTTTTTTATTGTTGCCATTGAGACTGGTTGAATGAAGAAGGTGGCTTCAACTTTACTAGGACTTGAACTGTCAAGGGTTGGGGAGGGTGTCTGTTTTCCAGATAGGGCTGATATGGCTTCGGTAAAGTATTTGTTAAATTGGGTAACAAAATTATTTGTATTATTTGGGGTAGTGGGTTAGAGAGTGCTTGCTTTACCTGGTTGGATTAAGTTTTTATTGCTGACCAGAATTTTTCAGAGTTCTTTCGGTGTTTAGTTTGGATATCGGTGTAGTAATTTATTTTGTCTTGCCTGATTTGTTTCTTAGCTTAATTTCTGAGCTTGTGGTATTTTTGTTTGGCAATTTTGGATTTAGTTTTGTACAAATGAGCTCATGCTTTATCTCTTGCTGCTAACAGAGACCTTGTTTCTTTTTTTAGCCATGGGGCATAATTGGATTTTACATGTATGGGTCTGGTAGGAGCTTGAGTGTTTAGAATAGAGAGGAAGGTACTATTAAAACGATGGATGGCATCTTCCAGGCAAAGATGTTTCAGTGGCAGCCAGTTGGAGTGGATTACGGAGCTGATGAAGTCATTGAGGTTAAATTGTTTTGATTTCTTATTTGTTGGTAAGTTATTTGTTTCTTTAAGTTAGTTCATTGTCTAATCATATAGCTTAGGAGATGGTCACTCAGGCAGTCTGGGAAACAGCCAGAGTGGATGGTGTGGAGTGGTTTGTTTGTTAATATCCAATCTAGTATGGATTGTTTATTGGATGACTTACTGATCCTGGTGGGGGCTTTGTATGAGCTGGGTAAAGCCATACAGTTTAATGTGATTAGTGGGATTCTGAGAACTACATGCTGTCCAATCAATATTAAAGTCTCCTAAGATAATCGTTTCTTAGGGTAAGGATTTGTCAGACCAGCTTAATATGTTTTCTACTGTGATGGTGTTGTTGCCGGGAGGGATTTAGGTTTCAATTAAGTTAATATGTTTATTTGAGTTCAGGGTAAGCTTGGTAAGTAATACTTCTGCATTACTAAAAGTCTGGGTGTTCTGTTTGGAGGCTTCTAGAGTTAGGTGATTTTTATATAGGAAGGCAATGCCACCTCCCTTTTTTCCTGATCTGTCAAGGTGTAGGATATTGTACCCTGGAAGGAGTATCTCATTATTGGAAGTGTTAGGTTTAAGCCATGTTTCAGTAAGTAGGACTATGTCTGGGGAGTATAGTGCTAGGTTGGCATGGAGATCATGAATTTTATTACTGATGCTTCTAATATAAAGGTTTAAGACGAGGAGATCAGATTTGCCCATGGTGGAGTTTGTCAAGGATTTCACTTGGTTATAATATGTGGTCATAGAACAGTGAAGTTTAGTATGTGAGCCAGAGTTAGGGTGAATGTCACCACTAAGAGCCAGTTTGGAGGCAGTAGATACCACTGTTTTTAAGAAATTAAGTATGTACCTATGACATTATAGAGAAGGAGTGGGCGTGCTGGCATGAGAGAGTGAGGAATAAATAGTGCAATGATGAATACTTATATTGAAGATGGATGGTGATATAGTGATGTTTGCAGATGTCTGAGTCTGATTACTGTGTGTGGAGGTAGTGTGGTGTGAGATTGGTTGTTGTATGGTAGTGTTGTAGGGGGAGATGTGGTATGCTAAGATTAAAAGAGTAAGAGTAGTAAATGGTGTCAGTATTCTTTTGATGATGGAGAATGTAGAATTGGGGAGGCTCATTGCTGTAGTTGAATATATTGTTAGGCAACAGCTACATTTGGAATATCAAGTTAATGAGTTTGTGTGAATGGGCATGAAGAAATAATATTAAGAGCCTTTACATGGTATAATGTGTTGATTGGCCCATAAGCTTAGATTGGTGGGATGTATTAATTGGATGAGCTGGGGAAGGGTCTGGCTAATCAAGCATAAAAGAAAGGGAAGTAGGGGTGGGAAAGGGGATAGAGTAGGGGAGCGGAGTGAGCCCAAGCAAAAGCGAGGGCGAACGGAGTGGGTTGACCCATGAAGCAGAGATTACTCTCTTAAACAAAAGCAATCAATTGGACCAGTTTCCAAATGTAAGTAATTCAGTGCCAAATAATGGTTATGGTATGCAGCCTAGCATCTTTGCTAACAATGCAGGAGGGAGATTGCTCACGTAAATGGATTAGTGCTACAAAGGAGAGAGAACAGGAAAGAATAACAGATGCAAAACTATATCCTGTCTTTCTTATCTTATCATTACAAGAACATAGGAACAAAAATACTTCAGGTTTAGGCACTAGTTAGTATTGCTAGAGGGACTGCGACATCTATTGGGGAGCCCTAGCTGTATGCACAACATTTAAAAGATAATATATCCGTTACTAACTCAAACTCTACAGGATCATACAATGATACATACACTGGTGGTACAAGTTAAGAACATCCCCAGTGTGTTTCTGTGTCCAGTGCAGGGTCCAACCTACCACTTTCAAAGAGTGGTCTGCACAGAAAATGATACATAAATGTAAGAATATTTGAGCCTTTAATAAACTGGAAATAGTCCAGTATGACTCGAGTACTATGAAGTACAGTAATCAGCAGTTTCACTGGTTCAGGATGTCTATATCGATACTGTATAAAAAAACAACAATAGAAGAACCTAGACCTATGCTAAATCACAGTATTTTAACTTGCGTCATTTCACTGAGACATGTATCGGATACAATTTGAACTATGTACCTATAAAATATGTTTCCAGCAGACAGAATCTTAGCAACTATGAACCATAAAGACAAAAGGCGGCTACCTAAGCAATGTCAAGGTATAAGCAATCAGCACTACCTAGTCTGTGTGAGTCAAAAACCGTTTGCAGCACATTACTTTAACAACAGTCTAATAAGCAAGAAATTAAATATTCCAGTAGCAGTAAGTAAGACAAACGTGAGTATACAGTTGTAAATGGAGTTACTTACATGGCAGGCAGACTGATAAGGGAACGCTGCAAGGGACAGAAGATCCTAGTAAACTATACATTTAAAAATGTCACAGCACATGCTCTAAGCTTATAACACGTTGGATGGGACACACAAAGGGGGGAGGGGAACCACATGAACCAAATGAGCTAGGAAACAAGGGAAGGAACTATAACACTACACTGACTAGGAACTAAATAATTTGCTCACTATGGGATATGGGGGGGGGGGATTGAACCACCTTATAGTTGTAAGTATTAAGTTATAATACAGGAAAGAGAGGAAAATGTAAGAGTGCCTCTAGTGGGTATATATTGTGACCCACGAAGCACAAATCACTCTCTCAAAGAAAATCAATTAGACCAGTTTCCAAATGTAGCCCATGTAAGCATTTCAGTGCCAAATAATGGTTATTATATGCAGCCTAGTGTCCCTGCTAACAATACGGGGGGGGGGGGGGGTTGCTCACGTAAATGGATTAGTGCTACAGTCAAGATGGTTTTGCGTCTGTTATTCTTTCATGCTCTATCATTACAAGGACATAGGAACAAAAATATGTGAGGTTTAGGCACTAGTTAATATTGCTAGAGGGATTGAGACACCTAGATGGGAGCCCTAGCTTTGTGCATGCCATTTAAAAGATATATAAGTTACTAACACAGACTTTACAGGATTGTACAATGATACATAGACTGGTGGTACAAGTTAAGAAAATTCCCAATGTGTTTCTGTGTGTGGTGCAGTGTGCAATCTACCACTTTCAAGAAGTGGTCAGCACAGGGCTTTTTAATTATAGGGAAACTGGTGGTACAAATTAAGAAAATTCATGATACGTTTCTTTGGACGGTGCAAGGTCCAAACTACCGCTATTAAAGAGTGGTCAGCATAGAGCTTTTTAATTAAAGGGAAATGGCAGGCAGACTACTAAGGGAATGCTGCAAGGGAGAGAAGATCCTAGTAAACTATACATTTAAAAATGATTTATTATTTGAAATTATTTGAAGAACCATAGGAGAAAGGTATCTATAAAAAATTCATTTCTGCCAAAGAGTTTTTCTTATTTTAGAAAAAATCCCATTTCTGGAGAATCTCTGGAAGTAAATCCTGAAAAAAAAGCTTATAGGAATTTGATTGGAATCAAAGTTATTTTTTTTTTTAATCGCAGTTGAAAGCAACTGGTTCCAGTCAGACAAGGCAAAAAAACTTAATCAATACTGCCCGGTTGTAGCCTGGTTTAGAAAGGCCACCTCTTTGAATCACATCCAGCTTCATAGATGATAGCTCATTAGCTACCTAGAACTTGAAATAATAGTCTAATAGTTTCAGTTAGTGGCTGGGGGAATCCAAGTGCTCCAGAACAGTGACTCCAGTATTGAACTTCCTTAATCTAAGTTTGAGGTCTAATATTTTGTCTTGAAAAGCTAATACAGTTGTCTAAAGTTTGCAATTGTCAGTTCTTGGCTGACTCAAATTTACTTGTTAAATTGAAAAATAAATCAGCTGCCAATCTGGCATATGATTCATTAAGACAATTTGTATATATCTGTGTATGTGTGTGTGTGTGTGTGTGTGTGTGTGTGTGTGTGTGTGTGTGTGTGTGTGTGTGTGTGTGTGTGTGTGGTGTATTGTATATATAAATAGATATAGATATTTTATATATATATATATATATACATATATAAATATATAATATATATATATATATATATATATATATATATATATATATATATATATATATAAGTGGGTGGATTAGCCACCTGATGGTGTGACCACTCTCTCTCTCTCTCTCTCTCTCTCTCTCTCTAGATGCTGGGTACTGTTGATGTGACACCTCAACCACCATTGACAGTCTTTGACTTCTTCTGCAAAAGGAGCTACATTAGCTTCTGTTCTGTTGTCATCATTTCTTCATCTGTCCCACCCACAGTGTGCATCCTACCACCCATCTCAAGCAATTCATCTCCATCATCTGTGGCTTCGTCATCTGCTTTGCCTTCACTGTCCAGGTTTCTGTACCACACAGAAGTAATAGTATAGCAATAACCCACGCCAACCGTGGGTAAATACAGCATTACCCACACCCAGAAGTGGGTTATTGCTATTATACCATGACATTATTTAAGAAAAGAAACTATTACTTTTCTTAAATAATGGCATAGTATAATGCCTGTTTACTGCGCTTCCGCAGATGTCTGGCATCCGCGGCAGTTCTGATGTACTGCGCGCCTGCGCAGTACATCAGAGCTGTGGGCAAAAGCAACAGAGAAAGCAAGATCTCTGTTGCTTTTTTTTTACTGTTTTCGCTATGTTAAATGGGTTTAACATAGCGAGACAGTTTTAAAATAAGCAACGGAGATGTCCGTTGCTTATTTTAAAACTGTCTCGCTATGTTAAACCCATTTAACACAGCGAAACAGTAAAAAAAGTAACGGAGATCTTGCTTTCTCCGTTGCTTTTTTTTTTAAAACCTGTCTCGCTATGTTAAATGGGTTTAGCATAGCGAGACAGCTTTAAAATAAGCAACGGAGATCTCCGGGCGACCGGACCTTTTTCCATTAGTATAACTCGATTTACAATGTGCACGCTGGCCAATCAGCATGCACGTTTTGGGGGGGTCATGGTATAATATATATTCTTTCTAGTATATACACTGAATGCCTATCATGAATCTTACACTGCTATTTTGGGGAAAAAGTTTGTGTATTGCATGTATAATTCCTTGTCAAATGCATTGTTTATATTTGTTTCACCACCAGGCTGAGCCTGAAATAGACGCTTTTGGATCAGTGTTCTTCATTTGGTAAACAAAACTAAATAAAATAAAAATATATATAAGTGTAAATATGACTGTGAGTGTTAGTACATATATGAGTACGTGAAGGAGTACAAGGATTACTAAGAGTATGAGTGTGAGTATGCCTATAAATATTGGGACATGTATGTTTGTGTTAGAGTGTGAATACGAGGATCAGTAGTAAAAATGATTGTGAGTAAGCCTATAAGTATTAGTACATGTTCAACTTTGTGTTGGAGTATGAGTACGAGAAATAGTAGGAGTACGAGTATTGGTATGCATATTGTTGTATGTGTGAGTATGTTTAGGAGAGTGAGTACAAGAATCAATAAGACTATGAGTGTAAGTATGCCTGTGAGTATTAATAAATGCTTGAATTTGTGGAGTATGAGTATGAGAAAAAGTAAGCATACAAGTGTGAGTATTCCTATGAGTGTTAGTATGAATATGAGTGTGAGTGTTCCATCAAGAAAAATGCTGCTCATTCACCCATTACGCTGCTGTGAACACACTGCCCTATACCTCTGCAGCTGTGCTTGGTCTGTCTGCTTGTTTCATATTGATATTCTTTCTTCTTATCACTGACTTCTTCTCAGTTTATCATTAGACCTTGTCTGATGTGTGCACTGTACTATGCTGCATTATGTTACACCCTTGCATGTGACCTTTGAATGACTTCTTATTCTCAACTGTGCATTTTCCAGCTGCATGCATTTCCAGACATGGGCAGTTCATACATATGTTTATTCTCATTTCTTAGCTATCTGTATGATCACTGTCCAGATTGAGTTGTGGTTCTGTGTGTGATGTGCTGTCCCTTGCACCAGTGCAGATTGTCTGTCCATTTGGATGACAACATGTGGTACTGTACCTGCTGCTATGCTCATAGCTAACAGTGGCTATGTGGGCTATGATTCGGAAATGTATAAACCATAAACTTAACAATGCACTGACTTCACTGCACTACATTGGTATGTGACATTGTTGTGTCTTGATATTGTTCTCCATGTTGTATGTCTCTTTTTGGAGGACATAAAGTCACCATCCTGTTTCACACATATTATCATTCCAGCCAAGGCCTTTGATACTCTCTCCTACCCTGACATTGTAAACAAGCTAAAAGGACTAAAGGTAGACCCTTATGTAGTAAAATGGATTGAAACTGGCTGAAGGACAGAATCTAGAGAATTAAGGTGGCAGGTGCCACTGCAGTAAATAAGCAAGTAACCAATTTAGTACTTCAAGACTGAGTACTGCGACCTTTCCTTTTTGGTGTATAAATTACTGGCATGCATACCACAAACTCTGGCCTATGGCTAACAAAATGTACAATGACTTCAAGGTGAGTGTCATTGACCATTCTCAGACTGATAAAAAAAGTGCTTCAGCGAGGACTTGTCATTACAAAATAATGGTATATAGACAAATGGCTCAGACTAAATGCCGGTAAGTGTAGCATTGTCACCTTTGAAAAGCATCCTGTCATCTGCATTGTACAACATAGACAGTACCCCACTCCATTCAGATATGGTAGTCAAGAGTCTTGAAACCTTGGCCAAAAATTCCCTCACCTTTAAACAGTATGCTGTAACAATTGTTAGAAAATCCTTCTATGTAGGTCAACTGATTTCTAAAGTTATTTCATCCAGGTCAAAAATGTTACTGTGTTTTTGTACTCTGTCCTAATTCGACCAATTATTGAATACAGTGCCTTTTTCTGTATGTATCTAGCCAGAGACATCATGCAGCTAGAAAGATCCGAAAGGTTCCTGAAGAAAAAGATTATTGGTCTTAAAATTAGCTGCCAAGACAGTCCTGTAGCGCTGTCCTTAGATATATAATCTGTTTCTTGTAAAGTCCTACATGGAGATCTGTGTCTGACATTTTGTGCCATCAAATACCCCACTCTAACTGATCTCTTATACTTTCATAGGATGAGTGGCTACACAAACACCCAAACCAAGGATTTAAAACTAGACCAACATATAAACTGAGAGATGCACAAAAAGTTCAGATACATTGCAGAATGTAAGAACTGCCAGGAATTCACTTTACTGGAAAAAGAAGGAGGGAAGGTCAAAATAATGCAAATGAGGCATATTTATTAAATTATTTGTTAAAATTTATTTTAAAAAGGGGAACCCAACAAAATGTTAGCATGAGAAGGTAGAGTAGATATAGATGGAGGAAAAAGTAAGAAGTATAAGTCTAACTTGAGTATACGTAAAGGAGAAACTAGACTGGTCAAGGAGATGAGAAACAAGGACCAAATGAGTTAAAAGAAGTGGCAGTGGTGGTCAGTGAAGCACTGTCAGAAAGTCTGTAAGTCTATAGTGTCCCTTTTGTAACAGAGTGGTGCTACAACATCTGAGATTGTGAAGTGAAGATTTTTCCCCCTGCATGCTCTTTCAAGACCTGTGAATTCCTCTAAGAGCTACTCACTTGTAATTTCAAATACTTGAAACAAACAGGGGAATACTCTATTCTTTATACTGCTCTCCAAACTATGGAAATCAGTCATTTTGAGTTGAAGTTCCTAAAATTAGTTATTTTCTTCTATCATTTCCTAAAGGAATTTCAAATCATTCAAAGATATAACTGAAGCGGAGCTATCAACTGACATATGTCTTTTGGCTTTTCCTGGTTAGGGGTCGCCACAGCGGAACTCCCATATGCTAATGATTGGCAGTGGATTTTTACAGTGCCAAGTTGCCAGTCCGATGCCCAACCTTCAAAGAAGGCACACTCATTCACACATGCACCTACCTGCATGTCTTTAACGTCACTCGACCACGGGGAGGACATGCAGACTTCACACAGATGGTGCTCCAGCCGAGAATCGAATGGGAGAACCTCTTGCTGTAAGGCAACAACGCTAGCCACTGCACCACCACAGCCTATGGAGCTATATGGAGCTATCAACTGACATACCCAATCATATTTATTCTTAGGAGTTACTTGATCATTCAACAGTGCATGTCTCCCTTCTACCATCTACTTTTGTAATTACTTGACAGCCCCTCCTACCCCCTACCCTTATTGTAGGCATCATCCTTGCTATGCTGCTCCTTATGTTGAAGCTTTCTATTACATTTTCTTAGTACATGTAGTCAAACCACCTTAATTTTCCTTATTGCAACTTCTTCTCTCTCCTTCACTTCATCCAGATTGCTCATGGAATTTTCAGACTTTCACTTCATTCAGCACATCTACAGCTGTCGTTCCCTTATTTTTACTTTTCTTTTACTGTGTTTTTCCTAGCCTTTCTGTCATCTTGTGTATTTATTTACTTATTTTCTTTGGGTGATTGGCCTATTTTCAGGGAAAACCCATGGTGGCATTTATACAGACTGGGTAAATTTATTCAGGATACCAGGACAGGCTTTATTTGTACTATTTATGAATGCTTGAAATATCCTTTACTTGAATTCGATTCCTATATTGTATTGCATTTTAGATTACTTTAATACAGTTACGAAACCCCTTATTCCATTCAATAAGTGCAACAAGTTTTTTTAATATGCATCTAAGCTGCCACATTCTTAGGCAGACAGGATGTCAGTTTAATGTCTCATCTGAAGGACAGTACATCACAAGTTCGGCATTCCTTCCCCCCACAATGTTTCAGTGCAGTGTCAGTACTGGGGCAAGAATCCAAGCCCCTATTATAGCCTGAACATTAGCTTTAAGTGCTTCTACAACAAAACACTAAAATAATAAATAAGCAAACACATAAGGTGCAACTGAACAATAGACTATTTACAATAAAGCATACAAATGGTAAACTATAAAAATACAAAAACAAGCTTCAGATGATAAAATTAATAATTCTAGTTAATAGCTCGTGTGCATTAAATAAGGACCTGGGAGTGGCCCAAAGGTTATCACTGTCAAATCAAATAAGGTAGCACTTGAGAAAACCAACAAAAGCAGGAAAGAGCTAAATGCTCCTGAAGCTACCATGATAGCAGCATTTGCAAATGTCTGATGTTTTTAGATGTGCCTAAGGAAACACTAGCAGTACTTGGGAGGCAGATCAAAGCATATGAGGAGTGTGTGTGTGTGTGTGTGTGTGTGTGTGTGTGTGTGTGTGTGTGTGTGTGTGTGTGTCTTTTGGCTTTTCCCAGTTAGGGGTCGCCACAGCGGAACTCCAGTCCGCTAATGATTGGCACTAGAGTTTTACGTGCTGGCTTGCCAGGCCTAACGCACAACCTTCAACGAAGGAACGCCCAATCACGCATGTCGTCACACAGTAGACGCTCTAACTGAGAATCAAATGGGCAACGTCTAACTGTGAGGCGACAATGCTACCGCAGCACTACCACCGCAGTGATATGGCAAAATAAACTCCTTCTGCTAAGAGGGAGGTTTAGGGACAAATCAATCAGTGCCAAGATTAAAAACAATGTTGTTAACAGATTAGAAGCTAGTACAGTCTCCACAATACAAGCGTAATCTGTTGATAACATGATGTACCATTGAACAGCCTGGCTGTACAGTTGTACACTAACTGTAAATGATTTATTTCAGTAACAGAAAGCCCAGGTAAAGGGCATTATAGCAGTCAGTATGAGAGAAGACCGGAGCATGAGTAACTATGGCTTCTCTTCCAATTTAGTGACTGAGGATATAATTTGTTGATTACATCTAGATGAGTTGTAACTTGATTCCTGATTCACAAAGGAAATCTTTGTTGGCTTCTTTTTGTTATAGCATTGGCAGAAATTTGATGTTCTTTCCTTAAATTTTCTCTTTTCATGGTTATATGATTGTGAAACTATGACATTAGTATATTTATACACAGACACACACACACACACACACACACACACACACACACACATATATATATATATATATATATATATATATATATATATATATATATATATAGCGTCTACTTTAAAACATTGGAATTTCATAATATTGAAATTCAAAACATTGAGACCATAACATCGAAAATGCAAAACACTGAAAACACAAAGCAACAAAATCTCAGAACACTGAAACCTTGCTTCATAAGATTGAAAACTACACCTCACATGTAAATAACATCTCCTCCAGCTATAACAACACCAAACTAACAAACACACTTTTTACTACATTTCTGCAGGGGGCAAGCCCCCCTGCACCCCCCATGTAGGAGGCTCTGCTCCCCTACCCCCCCGTAAATTAAATATACCAACTCCAAGATCGCACTACAGTGGAAAAAAGTTAATTTCCTAACCCCACTATGACACAGTCACCACACAGAATGTAAACATATGGATGTGTTGCTTCTATGGAAGCTAAGTTAGTGTTCTGAGAAGTGCTGGGAGAAGTGAGTGGGGGAAAAGTGTTTATTTTGCCAATCTGTGTTTTTAAGCCATACAGGTAAGTGATTTAGACATTATGTTTACATTCTGTATGGTGATTGTGATACAGTGAGGTTGGGAAATTAACTTTTTTTCACTGTAGTGCGATCTTGGAGTTGCTATATTTAATTTATGGGGGGTGGGGGGTGCAGGGGGGCATGCCCCCTGCAGAAACATAGTAAAAAGTGTGTTTGTTAGTTTGGTGCTGTTATAGGTGGAGGGGATGTTATTTATATGTGGGTTGTAGTTTTCAGTGTTATGATGCACACTTTCAGTGTTCTGAGTTTTCATTATTTGGGTTTTCAGCGTTTTGGGATTTCGATGTTATGGTCTCAGTGTTTTAAATTTCAATGTTATGAAATTTCAATGTTTTAAAGTAGCCCCATATATATATATATATATATATATATATATATATATATATATATATATATATATATATATATATATAGTTATAAAAGTAAGGGGGATGCGGTGGTCAATTTCCCTCACATGTGTCCTGCCGCATGTCTTGTGTATTCAAATGAGAAACTGAGGTATGAGATGGGTTCAATTCATTTATTGTACATAAATACATCAGGAGTTGTAACTGGAACATATACTTCAAACTTCATATGCTTACTGACTGACTCATTACTTCTAACACACTCACATGTGCATCTCTATTCAAGCTAGCACTCACACTAACTGACTGTACAAAAATGGCACAGATCTCGCACGTGCACAGTAACTTATATGCACGTGCTCTCTCACTACAGTGCCTGACAAGGTACAATATACACACTGATCTACATCCTCACTCTTTAATTTTGTTCTGCATGCAAATAGAAGAACAAAGGCATTTTGAGAGCTTGGTAATATATCAACATTTTAACAAACAAAACTGAGTTGAAATCCTAGTCACTGTGTATTTTGGATTCGGTCTGGAAATTCTGCTTGATCTGGTAACATAGAAACTTTGACTGGGTTTAGCAACAGGACAGTATCTGAGGATTCTTTCACAACTGAAACATCAGGGATTACATCAAAATTATTTGAAGGAAGCACACTGTCCCTTGGAATTCAAACAGGTATAGAGTCACTTAGCAAATTAGAGTCATCTGCACAGGCAATCTGTTGCGTCACTGGTTCGGAGACAGGTAACACGTCTTCAATTCCATCTGAAATCCATTCTTTCTGATTGTATGATGTAAGATCTCAGTTGTAGTAATGGCCAAGAGATTTACTGGTCTTATCATAGTACAACATTTGTGACTGACGTTTCCTCAAAAGTTGAGTCTTGACCACCCTATTGTTCTTTGCATTGGCTGGTAACTCGGCACGTAAAAATCAACTACCAATCATTAGCGGACCAGAGTCCCACTGTGGCGACCCCTAACCGGGAAAAGCCAAAAGACACAATAACAACAACAACTAACAATTATTTACTAATTTGTAGAGTTGTTCTAGTCGTTCTGGGCATTAATGTCTGAGCAGGCAAACCAAACAAGTTGTCTCGAGGAATGTTTCTGAGATTGAGTAAGTTAAGGAAAACATTGCTACCATCTCTCTTGGATTTCTCCAGCAAATGTTTTGCACTCTGAACTGCACTTTCAGCTAACCCACTGGATTGTGGATACTCAGGACTACAGGTAATACGGACAAAGTCCCAAGACTCAGCAAATTTTTTAAACTGCTGACTTGTAAACTCTGGACCATTATCAGACATGACTTTCTGCAGACTACCATGGACAGAAACATGTCTCTTCTGTTTTGTTATGACTGTGCTGGACATCAAGTTAGGAAGTAGGTCAATTTCAAACCAGTTTGAGTAAGAGTCTATTAACACTAAGTAATGTTGACTATTCCATTTGAAAATAACAACCATCGACCATGGTAATTCAGAAATTTGGTGAAGCTGAAGTGGTTCTTTTTGTTGTGTGTGTTTTGGTGTTGTTGCAAATTGAACATACTAGAGTTTCCTTCTCTACATCTGTAGACATAGAAGGCCAAAATATAATGCCTCTCACTCTTCTTTTGGTTAAATCAGTACCTGGGTGACCCCAATGCAAGATTTTGGTGTATTCCTGTTTTAATACTTTAAGAATTATCACTTTTGGACCTTTCATGATGATTCCATCTTCCATCATGAGTTCTTCTTGGTAAGGAAAATACTGCTGAATGTCAAGTCATAAACTGGTTTGTCATGTTGGCCATCCTTGACTGATAACATTTTTCAGCTTCTGGAGAATTGGGTCTGAAGCTGTGTGATATCTTAGTTCATGAAGGCAGGATGATGAAACATTTCTGACTTCCATGACTTCAAAGTCTGCTGTTTCATTTTCATGCTGCTCTGTCGTTTGTCTGGGTGCATGTGGCAAAGCATCAGTAAGGTACAAGTGTTTGCCCTTTTTGTAAACAATACTGAAATTCTACTTTTTCAATTTGAACATCATGCGTTGCAATTGCGCTGGGACTGTATGCATTGACCTTTTCAAAATTGTCACTAGTGGCTGGTGATATGTCTCTATTTGGATAGGTCTGCATAAATATAATCATTGAACTTCGAACATGCAAACACTACTGCCAAAAGTTCTTTCTCTATTTATGCATGATGCATCTCTGAGTTAAAGTTCTTGATGCATAGTCTATTGGCATGCCTTCTTGAAGACATGCTGCACTAAGGCCATACTTTGAAACATCACAAGAAAGAGTTACAGGTTTGTGAGCATCATATTATCTCAATGTGGGTGGACTGGCAATGTTCTTCAGAATATCAAATGCTCTTTGGTGTTGTTCCAACTAGGACCAGTTAAATGTTTGCATGTCATCTCACATAATCATGCAGAAAGCTCACTGAAGTCTGGGATAAACTTTCCTAAATAGTTCACCATACTTAGAAAACGTTTTGAAGATGTGACATTCTCTATAACTGGCATCTCAAGAACTGCTGTTTGCTTAGACAGATCTGGTTGTAAGCCAGAACTGGTAAATGAATGTCTCACATAAGTAACTCCTTTCAGTTTAAATTTACATTTCTGAGGATTCAGTTTAAGATTTACTTCACGTGCACAGTCTAGAACTTTCCTGAGGTTTCTATCATGTTCGTCTTCACTATTTCCTCCAACAATAATGTCATCTACTATAATAGCACATGGATAACCGGAAAACAATTTGCTTCATAGCACGTTGAAAGAATTCACTGGCAGAATTGATGCCAAATGGCATTCTTAAAAATCTGTATCTACCAAATGGTGTACTGAATGTGGTTAACAGTGAAGATTTGTGATCCAGCAAAATTTGCCAAAAGGAACTTTTTGCATCTAAGAATGAGAAAACAGTGGAATTTGGCATGAGAGTGGCTACCTCTTCTACTGTGTGCATTGGATGATGAGGACACTTAAGTGCTTTGTTTAAGTCTCTTGAATTAATACATATTCTTATATCATCTGAGCTTTTCTTATGAGCTACAACCATGGAGGATACCCAGTCAGTCGGTTCTTCTACTGGAGTAAGGACACCTAAATTCACCATTTTGTCTAGTTCTGCTGTTAATTTATTCTGCATTGCTACTGGAATCTTCTGTGCTGGTCTGACAACTGGACTTACTTCATGGTTTAACTTCATGGAATATGTGACTGAAAGTTTACCAAGCTCGCCTTTGAAAATATCATCATATTCACAAAAAATATTCTGTGTAAAACTATCATTGTTGTTCATACTTACATGGTGAACCTCTTTATTAAATGAAATCAGTCCCATTCTCAGACTGTCTTTGAGGCCTGACAGTGACTGCATGTGTCTTTTGACTATGTAAAACTGCAAGTTATATCTGTTTCCAGGACAATGGCATGAAAGAACTACTGCACCATCAGTCTGAATCTCTTCATACCATAAGCAACTAGTTTTGTACACTTTGCTGAATCAAGTTTCTCAGCATCTTTTACTTTAGCAAACATTTGCTTTGATATAATATTGCACTTGGATCCATTGTCTCCTTTAAGCTCCATGGGTTTCCCATTAATTTGTACAGTACAGAATATTTCAGTCTTTGCTGACATCTGATAATCTACTATATTAACTATTTCAGCAATCACAGAGAACAGCAACATAGAAAGGTTGCTCACAGCTCTCAGAGTCTGATACAGTCCCTATCTGCTCAACTTGCTTCTTTGGATACTCTCTTTTAACATAACTCTGCAACACTTTAGACTTGCAAAGCCTTTTGAAATTATTCAACTTTTTTACATTTGTGACATTACTGACCAAAAGCTAAACACTTTTCCAGTTTAGATTCATGACTGCCTCCACAATTGAGACAGTTATCAAAGAGGTTGGATGTGGCCTCCTTTGGTTTATATTTCTTTTTCATCTTATTTATTTATCTATTTATTTATCTATTTACAGTTTGATGACTAGGGAAGTCTACTGAGCTAAGCAGAGCCCATTTTTAGTGGAGGCCCAGGGAGAAAAGCTCCAAAAGCAGTTAACAGAATATAACATAAGTACAGTATGGAATACAAAGTATACACGAGCATAAATATACAATTTAAAATACAAATACAAAAAATACAAAATCAGGGAGTATACGTTTAAAAACACAAATGTTAAAATATAGATAAAGACAAAAGTAATATAGCGAATATAATTAAAAGTACAAGTTATAAAGTGTTTATACAAGTTTAGTGTTTGTTCTAACAATAATATTAGTGATCAGAGGTGACAGTAGATGAGATTGAAGGGCGGTTTGAAAGAGATGACAGTGTAATTTAGGTGGGAAGGGAGCAGGAACAGTCTCAGTTTGAGGTAATTTAAGAATGGAGGAGAGATTTGAAATTAGAGTGGTTGTGAGTACAGCGGAGGTGGGTGGGGGGGGGGAATTCCACAGTTTAGCTAAGGAGTGTGATAAAAGTAATTGGCCAGGATGGCATAGGGGTTTTTAGATTTTAAGGAGGTTTTGGTTTTCAGATCTAGGAGTATGACTGGGCAGGTAAGGGGTTATGATAGATGAAAGAGAGGGGCAGATGGATGGTTGGAATATGAGTTTGTAAGCAGTGGTGAGTTGCATGAATTTTAGGTAATTAGGAAGCTCAATAAAGTTTAGGGAGTGGAAGAAATGATAGTGATAGGTGGAGTATTTGGACCCTGTAGCAAAACTACAGACTTTAAATGTGAAGAGATGGGGAACCTCTAGGCAATAAATACTACTAATAAGTCCACACAGACCAGAGTATGTTGACCACACCACAGGGGGAAAAATATATTGAAATTTACAATCCTCTATACCATATACTATAAAAGACGGAGACTTTCAGTTCCACATTAACGCCACTTTTAGTATACGTTTTTGTCAGTAAATTTGTCAGACATGATACCGGAAACCTTTACAAATCCCCTATTTATGTACAACCTCTAAACAGCATTGGTTAATAAATAATGAATAATTAATAAGACCATTTCAAAATTTAATACCACATGTATTACCACACATTCAAAACACTATCTAATAAGTAAACTTTAACAACACTTGAATCTACATTGTTTAGAAATTCTTTACATTAAAACATTTGTAAAACATTGTTTTATTAAATAACTTCAACTTAAAATTAATTGATAAAAAAATATCATAAAGAGTTCTAATGGTAAATCCTGCAATTCTACCTTATGTAGGTTTTTGCCACTTTAATACTAACATTATAAATTCTCTTATAAAATGTCTTATAAAAATTCTTATAATAAAACTTCTTATGATAAAACAATGTGTAAGTACCAAACATATATAATAAAAATTCCTTGACACTGATCATTTTTGTAAATTGTTGTGACAATAATGCTGGGTATTCATTACAACCTTGCAGCCCTTAGCTTTAACACTGGTGCAAGGGTTATGTTCTTATTCGTGTCCGTCTTTTATAGTATATGGTATAGAGGATTGTGAATTCCACAATATTTTTCCCCCTGTGGTGTGGTCAACTTACTCTGGTCTGTGTGGACTTATTAAATTTACAGACTTTGTTAAAGCAGGCTGCCAGTTTGTTTTTTAGGCTAAGCTGGAGATGAGTAAGTAGAGGGGAACCATAAATTTGAGAGGGGAGTAGGTAGGAGGAGGCAAGAGTATGTCTGGTAGAAGTGGTTAGACAGCGATTTTGTCTACACAGCAGACCTAGTTTTTGTTGTTTTTTTTTTTTAATATTATTTTGGATGTGGATATCAAATTTTAAATGTTCATCAATGGTGACTCTGAGTAGTTTAGTGTGAGGTACAATTTCGATTAGAGTGTTATTGTGGCTTTTTATTTTAAAGGCACTTTTGTCTCTGGAGAAATTTCTTGAAGGAGAGAATATCATGATTTTTGTTTTGTTAGCATTCAGAGCGAGATGGTTGTTTAGCATCCAAGTTTCAGTACTGGAGAAGGCTGTTTGGGTTTTTTGAAGGAGTTCAGAGGGAGAGTTTGCTGTCCAGATGACTGTGGAATCATCAGCATACTGGATCAGTGTAGCATTATCTACGGATTTGTAAAAGTTATTAATGAAAATATTGAAAAGTAAGGTGCCGAGAATAGAACCTTGGGGGACACGGAGGGATTGTTGAGAAAGGATGAAGTGGAACTTTTCCACTTAACAGCTTGTTAAATGCTTAAATCTTAACTTTCTGCTGCTGTACTCTATCAACATTCACACTAGCAGATATTGCAAACATGCTTTTCTCATTCATAGGCACATTATTATGCTTTTCTGTAATCTCACGTCTTTAGCAAATCTCTGACAATCTTGAAGCAAAATCTTTCTCATGGCATCATTAACACCACATACAAGACGGTCTTTGATCAGCTCATTTCGAAGATCACCAAATCTGCATGGTTTTGCTTTATTTCTTAAGTCAGTAATATATGCTGCAATAGTTTCACCAGGCTTTTGATTTCTTGTGTAAAATTTGTCCTTTTCCATTGTAATATTCATTTGAGGGTTACACATTTCCCTAAATTTATGTTTTAAGCACTCATGGTCTTCCCGCATTTCAGCCTATATCACAGTATGGGATTTCTCCCCTTTACACAGCAGGTGCATACACAAATGAATGTTTTTGCTCAATGGCTTCTGATCCAGCTAAATTGAGAAGTATAAATGCTCTTGTACATGCATCTTTATCAGAAAATGCAGCCTGTATGAAAATATCATATTCTTGCTCAAACACTCGCCAGTTCTCTGCAATATTATAATCAAACACCAGCAGTTTAGGTCAGTAAAATCCCTCTGCCATAACAACAAATTTCTTTTAAATATAAGTATAGACCTGGTACTTGTAATATTGCTCAAATGCACAACAATCTCTCCAAAAATACTTTATTTTAACACTGCAACTACCTCGAACACTCCAGACACTTTGAACACTTCAAAAAATCTTAGTTACTGAGAAAAAGTCAGACATTGTGAAAGAAAATTTGGACATTTTAGCCTTTTTGAACATTTTAAACACTTCAGAAATTATTTCAAACACTTTAATCATTATGTTGCCATTTGGACATTTCAAATAAATTGGTAAATATTTCGAACACTTTGAATGTTCTGCTACATGTCTGGTGACTGAAAATCATTTGAAACAAATTTAAGTACCTTTGAATAACAGCTGACCTGTTTGCAAGTTCACTCCTGTACATTACTCCACTTCTAACTGCGTGCCTCACAGTTTGTGAGCTGCTTCAGCTTTGGATCCCATTCTGACACCATGTTGCATGTCTCGTGTATTCAGCGAGACACTGAGGTGCAAGATGGGTTCAAGTCATTTATTGTACATAAACACATCAGGAGCTGTAACTGGAACATATACTTTGAACTTCATATGCTTACTGACTGACTACTTCTAACACACTCACATGTGCATCTCCATTCAAGCTAGCACTCACACTGAATGACTATACAAAATGGCACTGATCTCGCACGTGCTCAGTAACTTATATGCACGTGGTCTCTGACTACAGTGGCAAACTAGGCAAAATATACAGACTGAACTACATGTTCCACTTCAAAAAATGCTTTATGTTTTGTTTTTGATTTGGATAAAGTCACAACTGTCTCTTTTCATCTGTTTGTAACCTCATCTGATTGTAACTTAATGAATCAAAGGAATAAGCTACTTCATGTAATCCAGAGTTTGATCCCCTCAGCCTCAATTTGCCTACTGTGTCACTCTGTATAAGTCACTTAACCAGCCATTAGTCAGTGATAATTGGAAAACTGGGTTAAGTACCTCAGCAGTCTCCTGGAGTGCCTGTCTTGCAACCACCTGTGAACTAGGATTCAACAACTATATAGTGATCCTCTCGATGTATCAGGTGCTTAATTCTGGATATGTCCCAGAGATGGAGAGAGAAGAGGACTTTATCATAGTCGACACTTGAACTGTAAATGTGAACTAGTTATCCAGGGTAACACCAAAATCAAGCACCTTGGAAACCAACTCAAGTATGTTGGCATCTTAGAAACTAAATGATGGAAATGGCAAATCAGATGAATCTCTCAAAGTAGGATGTGCAACTAGCTTCAACCATTTTGTAAAAAGATACTGATGAATGTCCTCCAAATCTGCAAGAGAATACATGTTTTCCATTTGATCCTGAAGAAAGGATATGTGTACATAAAAGCATTAGCGTAGAAATGATAACACTAAACTATTCCTCTTATAAGGCCACTTAAGGGCAATATGAACGCTGTGAAAAACAGAGGGCTCACATACTTCACATTCTGGGGAGAGTGTCTCAAGAGTTTTGTTTCAAGATCATGTTGTGAGTAGAGAAGAAGGAGGCAAACCACTCAAGAATCATAGAGGTTTATACCACAGCAAGAATGTAGATAGTCAGGGAGGCTGCCATGTTAAACAACGCTGGATGCTGTAGAGCTTTAGCAGAAATGGAGTAGAATAATAAAGGTGATGTAGAGTCATCTGGAGATCATTTACCACTTTTATAAGGATGGACTCAGTGCTATGGTGAGAGTGAAAACTGATATGGGACCATGAGCTCAGTGACTACAGGGTAAGAATCATGCTGAATGTAAACTAGTTTCTTCATAACCATACCAAGAAAAGGTAAGCTTGAGATAGGGCAGAAGTTAAAAAGGACAATGAGTCCAAAGATGGTTTCTTGCTGCTTAGAGTAACATAACGCTTTTTCAGAACAGCTAGAAGAATTCTAATCCTCAAAGAAGACATTGATGTCATTCACAGGTGGTTTGTGACAACAATCCATCTGTTGGTTATCACAGAGGATTCTGGCTATGAGCTTTTAATGAGCTGCTTCTTGTAGTCCAGAGTTTTATTCTATCGGCTTCCATTTCTCTACTGTTTGAAAATGAGTAAATCACTTAACCAGTACTGTGAGGTAATTGGCAAATTTGGCTAGTCTCCTGAGTGGTATCCTGGACTACAGGCCAGGTAAATTCTTATGAATTTATTAACACATAAACCTTGAAGGGCAAGGCTCCAGCCCACAAGTTGTGGTATGTACACATGAAATTACAGCCAGAAATTTGCTGTAACTGCGAATGTTAAACACAGACTAAAAATAAAAACAAGCCATGCTAGAGATAAGAGAGAGGTCCATGGAGATGGATGGAGGAAACACATATCTTTAAAGTGGCAACCTTGTCAGCCAAAAAAAAAAAAAAAAAAAAAGGTAGTCACCCTCCCTGTGGTGTGAAGAAAAGGCCTGTTCTGCAGTAAGGCTGACAGGGCTGTACAATCTGTCTACCACTGGAAAGAGGATGTTTGGTCATAATTCTCATTTAGATCATATTTGTCATTACAGAAACATGTCTTCAATGACATTTCAACCATCACCCTTCATGCAGTAATGAACAAAGCTTAAGATGAAACCATGGCTGAAAGCTTGTTCAGTAGGATAGTTCAGCCAGTGTAGAACAAAAGACAGAGACCACCATAGCATGCAGTCCACAGCATCATCCTCTGAAAACAGCTAAAGATACCAGTTGGCATAATGAGTAAGGTCTTTGCCTCCCATGCAAAAGGTACAAGGTTTAATCCTGACCTATGGCCAATGCCTATATAGAGTTTGGGTATTCTCTTTGGGGTTTTTACCACCTCCTGAAAGCATGCTGAGTGTTTCCACCTCAAACTCACCCAATAATGGAGTTGTGGACATCAACACAGACTCTAGATGATTCCTATAGGGGAAGAGTTGTATAGATCAAATGCTTTGGGCATCAACTGTGGTACACAGTATCCTCAAGATAAGAGAACATGGATCACAGACTGCACATCCCGGCAGGGCTAGCTACTCGATGGTGTGAAAACTGGCTCTAGGTAATTTAGTTATGCTGACTAATGTTGCCAAATGGGCATGGATATTTCCTGGTGATAAGTGGGTCGCCGATTTGGCCTACTCCAACATATGCCAAAGACACATGCTAACAGCGGTTGTGGAGTATGTGCCCCTTTTGGCCAGTGTGTACATGGCATAAAGCCCAACAGCCCTTCTGGCTGGCAAGTGTCCAGATGCCCAGCTTAAGTTACCTGGTATAGTTATGTTGAACAAAAGCTGGCCATAAAACCCATTAACCTGCCAAACATGAATTAAGAATTGCTACGCTCAATGTAGGTACACTAACAGGATGCAGCTTGGAAGTGGATGTCACGATGGCAAGGAGGAAGCTTGACATCCTATGTATCCAGAAGACAAGATGGAAGGGCAGTGCAGCAAAGCCACTTGGCTTGGGATCCAGAGTCTAATACTCAGGGAGAGGACAGACTAGATATGGTGTGGGAATTGTGGTGAGGGAGGGTCTTCAGAAGACAGTGAGGGATGTCATCAGAATTAGTGACAGACTCATGGCAATCAGACTCCAGTGTAAGGATAGGGCAGTATTCATATACCCCACAGCAGGGTTGTGATAGTGAAGAAAAATGTGTATTCAGACAGCAGTACTTTCAGTTGCCTAAGTCATTGTGATGGAAGTTTCTGTGGTCTGGAGTTATTAAAAAAAAAAAAAAAAAAAAAAAAAGCAATGTTTCTAAAAGTATGTATATTATCCTGATAGTCCCTTATTTTCTTTTTAGCACTCTGCATTTGTGCCTTTTCTTGTTCTGTGTGATCCTTCTTATTCTGCAATACTTTAACCTTTGTTAGCCCCTCTAAATAATTTGTTACTTCTTAACCAAATCTCTTTTTCTTTTATTTCTACCCTATTTTTAAATTCCATTTTCATTTTATCCCACATACTAGCTGGTACGGCAGTAACGTTGTTACCTCACAGCAAGAGGTTCTCCCATTAGATTCTCTGCTGGGCTTGGGAGTGCCTTCTGAGTAGAGTCTGCATGTCCTCCCCGCGGTTGGGTAGCGTTCGAAAGACATGAGTGCGTAAATGGACATGCCTTCATTGAAGGTTGGGCATCGAGCTGGCACCTTGGCGTTTCGTAAAAATCTACTGCCAATCATTAGCGGACCGGAGTTCCACTGTAGTGACCCCTTACCGGGTAAAGCCGGAAGACAAACAAGAACAACTAGCTATAACTTCTGAAGAAATGTTTATCTTCCCTAATAACTCTCGAAAAATTTCCACTTCCCATTCCTTAAATTTGTCTATTTTTAACAGGTAGGTGGGGAGGCACCCCTGTCTCATTTGTATTTTATTACACTGCATTTTTATCTTAGTTGTTATTGAATGTATGTCGAAGCTTTGAATTAAATACACATGCTTCTGTGAAATATAATTTCTATCTAGTCTAGCCAAGTTATTGTATCTTGGGGAATAATGTATAAATTCTCTCTGAGTTCCTATTACTGAATTCACTTATTCTATACCAAATATTTTCATAATTTATTTCAGAAATATACCTTTATTGTGATATTTTCCCTTCTAGGTCCCTCAGATACATCCTCACCATTGCAAATCGAGTTCCAGTCTCTATCTATAGGTAATATTCCTTGCTGAAAGCTGATTACGTCTCCCCACATTTTTTAAGCTCCACACTAGCAGTTTTATGTGGAATATAAATACATGCCAGTATAATCCTCTTCCCTTGCCAGTAGCCCTTTACTACCATAAATCTACCATTATCTTTTTTCCTCTGCTATCACTATTGAAGCTCCTCTAGCAATTAGTAAAAGTACTCCTCTTTTACCTTTGTCCCTCAGTTTACCAACCTCCAGCTTGCCCTACAATCCAAACTCGAGTCCTGTTACCACAAAATGTACAAATTTGCAACCAGTTCAAAAACCTCATCCCACCACTGCCACTCCCTTCGTACCCTGTAATGGCTCAAACTTCCCAACTACCTGAAATTCCTCCAGCTCACCACTGCCCACAAACTCATCTTAAAACCTTCAAACTGCCCCTCTCTTGCCTCAGCCTTAACCCCCTACATACCTAACCACTCACTCAGATCTGAAAACCAAAATCTCCTACAAATCTACAAACCCTCACTTACTCCTGGACAGCTGCTACTATCCTGCTCCATAGCTAAACAGTGGGACTTCTCTCCCCCCTCCTTCACAATATAACTAACCATAACAATTTCAAATCTCAACTGTTCTCCCATCTGTCTTCCAAAGGGCTCTGCCCATGTCATGCCCTAAAGTCATCTTTCCCCTCTAAACTCTACCTCATTGTCTTTTTCCATCCTTTACAGCAGTTAATATCTTTCTCAATATCCCCACCAAGACATCTCTGGACAATTTTCCCTCTGCACCAAGGATGACCTATCCCATAATATGAAACTAATTTCTAAAATAGACAAAAAATACTGCTTTATATACTTGCATGCTTAATGTACAGTGTTTTCTTTATACGTTTTTATAAACATTCTCACATATGACTGTTAAATATACTACTACTTTTGTATTTATATGCTTAATATACAATGCCCTATTGTCTATATGTATGTTGCTGTATTCTTGCTCCCTGATTATATCGTATATACTTCCTTATGTATGTCTGTTTTATGTATTATGATTTGGAGCTTTTCTCCCCGGGCTTCCACTGAAAACGGGCTTTTCTCGGCCCAGTGGACTTCCCCGGTCATCAAAATGAAATAAATAAATAAATAAATAAATGAAATATTCTGCTGAATATTCATACTGAAATCCATCCTTTATCAAATTCACATATTCACTTCTTTCTAAATGTGTCTCCTGTAGCGTTATTTATTTATTTATTTTATTATTTATTTATTGACATTTGATAACCGGGAAAGTCCAACTGGGTCAGAAACCCATTTTCAGTGGTGGCCCAGGGAGAAAAGTTCCAACAGTGATTAGAAAAGTTGACAATAGCAGTAAAACATATAACATGAAATTAAAATAACATTAGATGCATGAGGTACAATAGGAGATAGAAAAAGTACATCTAAATTAACATTTTGTTTAGAAAAAAATTAACATCACATAAGGCATTTTTTACAACATATAACTAATAGGTTGGATTATAGGCACTAGAAAAGAGGTAGGTAGTAATCTTAAGGAAAATTAGTGAAGTGAAAGGAGTTAAAGGATGGAAGTAAAAGTGATATTTAAATGTAAGGATACGTTTTGAGGGAGACTTTGAATGTGTTATCTTAAGAAGTTAGGAATTAGTGGGAAGAGAAATGTAGACAGAGAGGGTAAGATATGAGGGATGAAAGGAGAAAAAATAAAGTTAGTAGGGGAATTAGGAGGGTAGACAGAAGATGAGTGGAGAGACAAATCAAAATAGGAAGGTGGAGGTTAGATATTTGTTGTAGGCGTTGGGCAGATCCATGATTTGAACAGGTAGTTTTTTTAGTGTAAGCTTAGACTTTTTGGTATTATATATACTGGTAATATTGCTTGGTAAATTGTTCCATAGTTTAGCTATGGTATAGGAGTAGAGACACTGGCCAGCTCTTTACTGGGTTTGTGTATGTTTAGAAGTTGTTTTTCAGCAGAGTGGAGATTTCTGGTAGGAATGTGGGTATGCAGAATAGAATTTAAGGCAGGACAGTTATCAGGTTTGTATATTAGTTTTTTGCAATGGAAAGATGTAGGTAGTCAAGATAGTGATAGCATGATGCCATAGCACCCATAACCCTGTCTTCCCCTTAATGAGCTGGCTGTTTCTTCCTGATGAGTACCAGGAAACAGATGTGAGATATGCCTCTCAAAATGCATGCACCCTATCCTTAACTCAGAAGATGAGCAGGTAAGAGGTCATCATTTCAAATCCAGATGAATCCACTAGTACTCTGTTTGCTAATTAAAATACAGGTTGTTTGAGTTGCAGTCAAGTGTCGGTTCCATTATACCATGGATCAGGCTACCTCATTCAACATTAAACACAATTCACTACCGTGTACCCTTTCTTTTTACTGATTTGCTTCTCCTGTCAACTAACTTTGCATCACCTTCCACCCAAGGCTACACTTAACTAGGCTTTGCTCTATTTGTTATCATATTGCACCTAAGTCATTTACTATCCACTTTGTCATACGGATCTGTAATCTGCAGCATAACTACCACTTGTCATATATTGTTAGCTTTCCTACTGTATTTATTTATTTGTTTATTTATGTAATTTATTCATTTATTTGTTCACTGGAGAAGTGAAGTAGTCTGAAAACCCCTTATAGACATGATCCAGGCCAAATGATACATTAAGAAGTAATAAAAAACAATGAAAAGACTTAAGGGTTGTATTATTAGTGGAATGTTCTATTGTGGATATTGATATATGCTAAAACCTGAGCAGTAAAATGCAGAAATGGAATTACACCAAAACCAAAGCACTAATCCTGTGTCATGAAACAGCAACCAAACCAGCAGCTTACAACAGATAAAAATGTGTTTATTAGTTTAGCGTTTTCGTCTGAAACATCTGTTAGTTCTGAGGAAGTCCTTGTATGTTTCGGACGAAAGCGCTAAACTAATAAAAGAATTTTTATTTGATTACACCCGCTCTGTTTTGGTATCTGTTGAAGATTCCGGTGTGTTTTTTTTGTAAACTGCTGGTTTGGTTGGGTGTTTAGTGATGCAGGATTATTGATTTGATATTAATATATTCTACAACACTCAGCAAATCAGCTTTGCACATTAGAACTGTCAGCAAATCAACTGTAAACATTGCATAGGTGAATGAGTTCAACAGAATATAACTATGACTAATATAAATTACACATAAACATACACTGGATAAAGAGTAGTCCTCTTAAACAGTATTATCATCATTGCACAAGTGTGTCAGAAGAAACAGAAAAAAACACTTTCCATCAACTAACAGCAGCATAGATTGATTTAGATAGCTGAATTGAGTGAAAATAAGTAGTTATTTATTCAGGATTAATGGCAGAGATGTGACTGAGGAAGGAGACTACTCTGGGTTGTACTTCCAAGATGCCATCAAAGTATTATACTCAGTGAGTGTCATTTTAAATTACTGACATTCAGTAGTGAGTTCGCTAACATATTAGAGAATACCTGCTCCCCAGCACAGAGCTTGCTTTGCGGTCTCTAAGGGCAGGTAGTCTCTTTGCTTTCTGTCTTCAAGTCATACAGTGCGTTAAACTCAAGGGGAAAAGCAACATGTACAAAAGTTCATGTATGACAGAGTTTAGTGATTTAACGACATTTATATTGCCCTGATAGTGCAATATGCAAGTACAACAGCAAGTGCATATGCAATTTTCAGCATTCTAAAATATGAGTGTTACATCCAAGGGTGTTTTATTATGCCTTTTGTTGCTGTTGTTTTAATATATGTGTGCTCGTTATTTATATATTGAGAAAACGAGCTTGCCATTTACAAAAATAAAAAAAGAAGCAATATAAGGGTAGAGCATATTCTAGTGTAACAAGGAGAATATTTTCCCCGTGTCATTTCTTGCCTAGCTGTAAGCAGTACAGTAGTTTTATAAGCGAGTGAGACCTCATTGAGAAATAAATGCTTTTGTCTGTTCAACCCAAACATCTGGATATTTAAACATTTGTGCTTTGGTTACAGTCTTGCCATTTTGGGTTAGTTGGCTTGAGAGGAGCATCATCTCCTAGTCATTAGGGAGATCCAAAGACCATTAAGTTAATTTCACCAGGACTCATCATAAGCTTCCTGGAACGAATCGCATATTTTATAAAAGCCTGATGGCAGATTACTTTTGTTTCTATAAAAAGAGTTACCTGACCTTAGAAACATCAAGTCATTTGCATACCCATTAACAGTTTGGCAATTATATAACTAATTCACAATTATTTATTTATGCTAATCTAGCACTATTAAAGCTGGAATTCAAAGTTATGTAAGGACCTCCTGCCTGCCCATTGATATTAAAACTGTAAATATGTCTCTTTAAGTTTAGTCTTCTGCATTCAGAAGCAATTTTTTTAAAACTATTTTTTTATTAAAATGCTGCAAATTAAATTTTGTTCTGACACAAAAAAGTTTGCTTTTTGAGATATTCCAAGTCACAAAATCATACAGTCTTAAAAATAATCTTTGAAATATACTATAGTGATGGGAAATATTTTACAAACTTTAGCACAATTGTACATAATTATTATACTTTATTTGTCTTTCTGGGTGATTGGTAGCATTTTAAGTATAGCTCTTTAAAATTGTTAAAAGGTAGGGTGATATACGACAGAAGACCTATATTGTACAAAACTGATGTTTTCATTATTTGTAAGCATACCTCTTTCTTAATCATATTTTGCCAAAAGCTAAACTTTCATTCACTCATTATTCCGTAACTATATTAACCTTTTCAGGGTTGTTAGGGAGCCAAAGCCAGTCCTGGCAACCATCAGGCATAAGGTAGAGTATGAATCCTAAATGAGATCCTAACACGCACTCACACACACACACACACACACACACACACACACACACACACACACACACACACACACACACACACACACACACACACACATACATACACGAAAACATGCACAAACACACACACACACACACACACACACACACACACATACACACACGCACACTGCGTGCAGGCCATAAGCAATTTAAAAGGTTATCATTTCACTATGTGTTGCACACAAGAAAATACATGCAGAGAGATGTGCACACACACACCCACACACACACACACACACATGAAAACATTTACGCATATGCATGCATGGATGCACGCACACACACACACACACACACACACACACACACACACACACACACACACACACACACACACACACACACACACACATACTGCATGCAAGCCATGGGCAATTTAAAAGGTTATCATTTCACTACGTGTCGCACATACGTTTCTCACTCATGTAAAGTGCAAAATTCTCAGCACATCACTGTTCCTCTTTACAGCAACTAAACTGGCTTGAACTACCACTTTATGTCAACTACCTACAGTTAACTACTGCACATAAAATTATATATAAATCATCAATATGCCTTTCTCTTTCCTCCTTACTGTCTTTGTATCACCCAAACAGACCTCACAGATTGGAAAACAAAACACTGCTCAAAGTAGAAAAACCTCAGTTTCCCAGCTAGTCAAATGTTCTATTCTTTTACTATCTCTAAACTTTGGAACACCCTCCCATCTTCAATCACTTCCATCTGTAATCCTGCTCTCTTTAAGAATTCTTTTAGACAACATCTGTCCTCTTGCTGGCTATGTTCATGCCAAAATAACTATCCTAAATACTGCTCCTCCTACTCTAACCCACTTCTTTCTGACTTGCTGTGCACCAACTAACCATCTCTATAATTCGAACCCTCCTTGCCTTACTTTTTTACTTTACCTCAATCCATCTTACGCTGTCTTCTCTCTACTTCTCACCATTATTAACCGTTGCAGCAATCACCCTGCCTTGACAATCATCCTTTAGTCTTGCCACTAATCTCTAACAGTTAACATCTTAAAACTGTCATCCCATTTTGTATAAACCCTCATCAATCTTTAAAATCTTATTTGACTATTTGCACAAAGCCCTTTAACAATGCTAATTACTTTACATAATGTAAATGGTTATTATGTATATAAATAACCTGAACCTTTCTGCTCATACTACATCCAAGCTGGTTACTGCATAATACCTGTTAGCTCTGGTATGTATTTGTATTCAAATCTGACTTGTTAATTGTATGTCCACAATTGTTACTGTATTACTTGTTAGTTCTGTATGTAATTGTATTTGTATCAACTTGTTAATTGTATGTGGAGCTTTTCTCCTTGGGCCTCCACTGAAAATGGGCACACCTAGGCCCAGTGGACCTTCCTGGTAAACAAATGCAATAAATAAATAACTAAATAACTAACTAAATAAATAAGTACATTCACAAGTTGTTCTCAGCTGTGGAAGATAGTGAATACTGACAACTTAAGGAGGAACTATGCAGGTGCAATGCCATTGTTTGAAAAGGTAAACAATTTCTATCTTTTATGTAAAGGTATTTGACAATAGCAATAAAACTCTTCCTGAGTGTGAGTAATGCTGGGTTTACCCACAGATGATTTATCTGTTCATAGATTCATAGGTGTTTACTTGGCTAACTAGGGGCCTTCTTAAGCCTAGTCATGCATCCCAAATCTCTGACAAGTTCTGTTTGATCACTTGGGCTTCATTTTCATGAGCAGACCATGCTGCCTGTGGTTAAACCAGAATTACTCATTCTCACTTGTCGATTATTGATAACTTTTAAAAATAAGCAAAATATAAACTGGGTAATGCTATATTTAATCACAACAGTGAGATTTAACACCAAGGACAATGTGTGAGGTGATAAATGTTAGTGGAGTGATTAAATGAACCCGTACCTGCTCCAGTCATCATATACTGCTATTATGCAATGTTAACATTATTCTCTTTTGCATATATAACTTGTTTTGGAACTGAAAATCTGTAGACAAAGCTAAAAAAGCTGATATAAATGTCCCATATCAGGGCCACTTTTAAGACACTGTTGTAATCAACATTTTTATATAATTTATTGTAGTGTAAGCTGATGAAGCAAGTATCAAAGGTAGAAAACTGATTTGAATTTATGTAGTCTGTCTGGCTTGTTGTTACTGATCTATATTCATTAATTATATTCTGATCATTGCTTGATTTTGTTTGATTTTAATATGCCTTGCTAAGTTGTGCTATATTTTACATTGGTTGAACTAAATAGCTTTCCTTTTGTGACTGGAATTAAATTAACCTGTGATTGCAGGGTGCTTTTATAGCTGTGAATGTTTACAGTCTGAACTGCATATCTCACTTTATCTTGGGTATACTGGAAGACCCGCACCATCGCAGGAGCTAACCCTTCTAATAACTGTTGGTGCTGTCTTTATGATGACTACTTACTGAATGACTACCATCATTTGGAGAACACATCTGGAATATTTGTCCCTGATGATTTATGGAGGAGTTGAATAAATTTGCCTTATTTGAGTACAGTTTTAGACATTTTTTTTATAGTATCTACTGGGGCCATGATAAAAGTACTCAACCTGCTTGGCTATGGATTTATGTTCATAGGTTCATACTAGGCTGTTGATCCAGGGGACTATTTATAACCTAGGCAATGATACCACCAATTTACCAAGACAAGAATTAATACCAGGCCCAGACTTAGTTTCAACCTCTTTCCATGAGAACTAAACAGCCAGACAGGAGTATACTTACAATTCCCATCCACTCAACTACATTATGCTTAAAAGGGTTATGGAGCTACTCTGCTTTACCTCTAAGAGATGTCCATTCCATAAAAAAGTAATGTCCTTGCATTCATTGCTGCAGTGTTCTAATATATGGCATTCCTTGCCATGGAAGCCCAATGTCTATCCAGTCTACTAAAGACTCCTGTTGCTTTAAAGGTACAATGAGTGTCACACAAATGCTCCTTGCATAATGTAGGGCATAAAGGTGACATTCAGGGATACCAAAAACAGAACTTCTTTGCTGCCAGTCTAAAAGTATCTTTTCACTGTTGGTCTGTTTTCCTCTGTCTGTTTTCAACCAGTTGAATGTATTTTCATTTTCCAGTGACTACCTATGCTTGCTTGCTGTCTTTGTAGTTGCAGATAAGTGCCCCATTGGGGTTTTTGTTTTTTCTTGTTATTTATTTTGTGCTGCTTGGGGTTAATGTCATCCTGGAAGGGTATATGTCAGTGTGGGAAACAGATTCCCCATAAAGACCACCATGATAAGTGTATTTTTTGCTTAGGAACTTCTCATGACCATACATCTTGTTCAGTTTGCCAGGCGTTCATTCCAAAAACCCTTTGCAGTAGACATTCTTCCCTTTCCTTGTATCTTGAGAACCATCTTAAGTTTCTCACTAAAGATACAGTGGAAAGAATCTCCCACCTTGAGGGTCAGCCATTAGGGAAGAAGGTGAAAAAGGTACGAATGGAATCTTCGACCATCCAGACTCTGCCAGGTGTTTCTCTGGAGGTTGTTACAAACCTGGAGGCTTGCCTGGCTGTGTGATTTGCAGTTGTGAGGATGTATCGAGGGACCTGGAAGGGAAAATAAAACAAAACAGGGTACATTTCTGAAAAAAAAAACTATGAAAATATTTTGTATGGACAATATGAATTCAGTAGGAACTTGAATTTACATATTATTCCCCAAAGAACAATAACTACACTAGACTAGATAGAAATTATATCTCACAGGAACATTTGTATTTAATTGAAAGCTTCAACACACATCCAATAATTATTTCAGATCATGCACCAATAAGAAAACTAAGACAAAAAATGGAGGATAATAAACGAAAAGGAGAAACTGATGCTTTACCACCTAACTGTCAAAAAGAGAGAAATTTAAGGAAGGGGTAATGAAAATTATTCTAAAGTTATCAGAGAAGATAGAAATATCTTTAGATGTTATAGCTAATGAGTGAGATCAAATGAAAAGGGATTTTAAAAAAGGACAGAACTAAAAGAATAAGATATATTGCTAACAAGTAATAGGAATTACTTAGATGGGCTGACAAAGTTTAAAGTCTTGCAGAATAAGGGGAATTTCACTGAACAAGAATAATTGCAAATGCAGAGTGCTAAAGAAAAAAGGGAGTATCTGGATAATATGCATGAGTTTAGAAAGACTGCTGTTAAGCAACTATTTTTGATACGGAAAAAGGTAACACTCAAGGAGCTAACTGTTCTGTAAACCAAACCATGTAGAACTGTTAAAAATGTTATAGCACAGAAACACGGCCAAGGCAAAAATAAAAGCACAACACCGTTTATTGACAAAAGCAAATAAAACAAAGATTAGCGCTTTTGCACTACTGAGAGTGCTTCTTCAGACCATAAAAACAAGCTGTCCCAATCATTATTGAATACAAGGGTCTCATTACATCCATCCAATAAAGCAGGCACACGTCACTAAAAATCACTTAATCATTTAAACGAATCCCTGGCTTATATATATATATTAATACTGACTTATATAGGAAACCTTGTAGACAAAATAGCATGTTACAACATAATAGTATGCATCCCATTATTTTTTCAGGAATATCCTCAAGGGACCAGGGATGTGAATCTCCAGGCTTTGTAGTTCGGAGACAGGTTTTCAACACAATCTTGAAGCCCTAAAGAGAGATTTACTAGAGAGGGGGTATAATCATAAGGAGGTCGAAGAAATGTGTTGTGAAGTATCGACCCTAAGAAAGGGTAGGGCACAACCATATTATTCTCTGGATAAGAGCTTGGACAGTGGCAACACTGGCTCTGGTCAACATAGGGAACAACATACTTTATGTCAAGTTCCCATCTCTTTAGATTATACTGGTGATGTTAATATGGTGTGTGATATAATTATAGTTAATTGCCCTATCCTGTCCACTGATGAACGTATCAGTGAACTGGTGGGTAATAGATCAAGCTTTGTTTTTAAAAACAAGAAGTCCCTAAAAAGACAGCTATGTTACAAGAGTTTTTATCAAGTGAAGCCCCTCACTAGAGCCATACCTGGTACACATGGCTGCAATAATTGTAGCTATTGTGTTTATATTGATAGTTCTGACACCTTTATTCACCCATGGACAAGAGAGGTGATCAGGTTCGTTGCACAGGCAGATTGTCATACTACAGATGTGATATATTTTGTGAGATGCCATGCTTGTAAATGTTTTTATGTCAGAAAAATGACTCACTCTTTGATGGAATGAATAAGAGAACATGTTTATAGTATACGCATTAATGATACTAGGAATGTGCTTGCCAAACATGTATTAAAATTTGATAATGCACATTTTTTATGTTTACAGTCATTGAGAGGGTGAACAGAGGCATGAGGATGGGTGATTATAAAAATTTTACTGAAAGTCAGGACCTTCACTGGATTATTAGATTGCAAGCAGATAAGTCACCCGGTTTAAATGGGAACGTCTCTATAAGATCTATATTGAAAGCCAGGGATTTGTTTAAATGATTAATTGATTTTTAGTGATGTATGCCTACTTTATTGGATGGATGAAATGAGACACTTATATAAAATAATGATTGGGATAGCTTGTTTTTATGGTCTGAAGAAGCACTCTCAGTAGTGTGAAAGTGTTAACCTTTGTTTTATTTGCTTTGTCAATAAACAGTGTTGAGCTTTTATTTTTGTATTGGCCATGTTTCTGTGCTATAACATTTTTAAATATTTTTTGATACTAACTCTATAGCACAAAAATGTTTAGCACGACTTGGGCAACGGAAAGTATAAATGGCTACTGCTAGACTTATGGAGCCTATAACAAAAAAAAAATCAATGATCCCGTTAAGGTTTTAGAAATATTTCAGAAATGTTATGAAAATTTGTGTAAAGCATAGGAAAGTGGCAATCAAAAAGAGCACAACTGGAAATGTTTATGGAAGATTTAATTATGCCAAGGTTAGAAGCAGATGAGGCTCAATAAATAATCAGTTAAGATAGGAGGGGATGAAACAAAAATGGTTATGCATAATCAGTCTTAAGAAAAGTCTCCAGGATACTCCATGGTATTCCTGTGGACATTTGGAAGTTAGGAGGGAAGAAAGTGATAAAGATCTGTAAGATTTTTGTTTTCATAATATTTTAAATGGAGGAGATGCACCAACATCTTGGAAAGAAGCTGTCATGGCTGTATTTCCTAAAGACAGTAAAGATCTAGCAGACCCATCTTCAATACAGACCCATTTTGATTTTAAACCTTGATTTAATGTGTTTATGTCTATACTAGCTACAAGAATGGTAGAGGTGTTGCCAAAATTGATAAGTATTGATCAATTGGTTTTGTGAAGGGGAGGCAAACACTTGACAACATTAATAGGGCAATGGGACTTCCAAGATGGTTACACACAGAATAACAGCTTCATTTCAGCTTTCCCAGTGTGAAAACAGAAACTCAGAAGAGAGAGCCAGTGAACTTGTATTTTTGGGTAAATTTCAGTAAAAAAGAAATTCAGAGAACCTGAAAGAAAATCAATCACAAAAGGTGAGGAAAAACACTGACTGGGAAGAATATTGCATCTGTTCAGTAAAATCACTGCAAGCTCCAGTTTTGGTGCAAGATGTGACTTCCAGTAACTTAGAGGAAAAATAAGTCAAATGTACTTGGAGCTGATTAAAATTAATAAAACACTGATGGAATACATCAACTCAAATAACTAAAAGATGGAAACAAATGAAAGAAGCTTTAAACAAATATTCAGATGAGGTGATAAAACTGCAAAAATCAGAGGTCAAAATGAAAAAAGACTGCTTGAATATGACACTGCTCATGAAGAGATGTTTAAAAAAATAGAATTAGACAATAGACCACATAGGGAAAACCTGAGATTTTCTGCTGGACTAGAGAAGCTGGAAAGAACAGACTGTATTAATTTTATGAAAGCACAAATAAGCAACTGGACTGGCACTTCACAAGAAGAACTGTTAATTGAAAGGGTACATTGTGTGTATGCTCCAAACCTGGCCAAGAGAAAGCAACCTAGACCTTTAATAGTAAAGATGCTATCCTACCAGCAGAAGGAATTGATTCTGACAAAAGTGTGGCAGAAAGACAAAGTACTAAAAGTGGGAGATAGTAGAGTGTTTAGGGAAAATGATTACTTACAGTACAACAGGCAGAAGATGAGTAAATTTATTCCACTAAGCAGGGAATGTTGAGAAGCAGGCATGAGATTCAAACTGCTATACCCAGCTATCTTCAGAATAATGTTTCCATAAGAGACAAAATAATTTGTGCTGCAGAACATGCTAAGGAGGAGATACAAATGTTTACCCAACAAAAGGTGAGCTGTGAAAGAAGGAGATTTTGTTTCTTGCTCTTCTGGTAATAAACAGGACAGAGAAACTGTGCCAGTGAAACATTTTCCAAGGTTTCACTGGAAAATGCTTGAGAAACAGAAAAAAAGCACAAGAGTTGATTAGAAGAACTAAGAGCATGGTGGAAATTAAGCAGAGGCTGGATTTGAGAGATGGAGATAAACCATTTCATAAGATGTGATATAAGCTCAAATGGATATGACAAAAACAATTGTATAAAAGATCAACCTGCTAAACATTAATATATGCATGTAACACAAAAGCTGTAACTAGATACTTAACAAAAAAGCTGTTGAAAATAAAAGGTGGGAATAATAACTTTTTAACATAATGACACTTTCTGTATTATCTTTAAATTTAAATCGTCTCACAGATATATACAAAAAGGAAAGAATAGTGAACTACATTAAAAATGTATAGTGGAAATAGCAGTGCTACAGGAGACACATTTGGAAAGAACTGAACATGTGAATTTGATAAATAAAGGTTTTCAGAATGGTTATTCAGTGTAATACTTGGGTAAAAAGGGACTTATATTAATTGCTGGAGGAGCTTCAATAGTGATAGAAGAGAATAAAAAGGATAATAATGGTAGATTTGTAGTAGTAAAGGGCACCTAAAACTGCTATAATGGAACTTAAGACAATTCTGGGAGAAATAATTAGCTTTCAACAGGGAACATTACTTATAGGTGGGGACTGGAATTTGATTTGTAGCAGTGAAAATGTGTCTGGGTGGCCCAGAAGGGAAAATTAAACAAAGGAGGGTAGATTTTTGAAGAAATTTATGAAAATATTTGGCAAAGGAATATGTGACTTCAGTAGTAGCAGTTCGGAGTGAATTTGCATATTATTTCCTAAGGTACAAAAACTAGGCTTGGCTAGACAGAGCTTACATTTCACAGGAACATGTGCATTTCATTGAAAGTTTTGATATGGCCCCAATAACTATTTCAGATCATGGTCATCATGCACCAATAATAACTAAAATAAAATTGCAGGGAAATGAAATAAAAATGAGGCACTGGCAATTTCCCCAACTATCTGTTGAAAAGAGAGGAATTTAACAAATGGTTAGTGGAAATTATTTGGAAGTTATTAGAGAAGATGTCTTCTTAAAATACAACTAGGGAGTGGGATAAAATTAAATTGGAGTTTAAAAATAAGGTGGAAATAAAAGAAAGAAAGATATGGTTAAGAAGTAATAAGAATTATTTAGAAGAACTGACAAATCTTAAAGTATTGCAGAATGGAAGGAATCTCACAGAACATGAAGAGGAGCAATTGCAGAGTGCTAAACTGAAAATAATGGATTGCCTCAATAATATGCATGAGTTTAGAAAGATTGCTGTTAAGCAACTATTTTTTTTTTATAATAACTTCATATCAGAAAAACTTTTAGCACAATGACTCAGGCAACAGAAAGTAGAAAGGGTTGTCTCCAAGCTTAGGGTGCCTATAACAAGAAAGACAACAAGATCCTGTAGGGGTACTAGAAATATTTTGTAAATTTTATGAAAGCCTGTATAAATCAGTGAAATATAGATATCAAGCAAAAGTGCAAATGGAAATTTTTATGGAAGAATTAAATATGCCAAGGTTAGAGGTAGCTGAGACTCAATTACTAACAGTTAGAATAGGAGGAGGTGAGATAAAATGGGGACATATAAGCAATCTATGGGAAAGTTCCCAGGAATAGATGGTATTTATGTGGAATTTTGGAAGCTAGGCGGGAAAAAGCTGATAAAGATATGAAAGGTTTTGTTTAACAGTATTTGAAAAGGAGGAGAAGCACGAACATCCTGGAATAAAGCGGTGGTGGCTGTAATACCTAAAGAGGGTAATAACCCATCAGATCATGAACATCCTGGAATAAAGTGATGGTGGCTATAATACCGAAAGAGGGTAATAACCCATCAGATCCAGATTCATACAGGCCTAATTCAATACTAAACCACAATTATACGTTTTGTATGTCTATAATGGGTGAAAGAATGGCAAAGGTGATGGCAAAATTGATAGATATGGATCACTGTGGTTTTATGGAGAGAAGGCAAACATTTGACAACATTAACAGAACACTAATGATCCAGAGGGAAGCAGAATGTAAGAAAATACCACAGCTGTTGGTGAGTCTTGATGCAGAGAAAGCATTTGATAGAGTAAGGTGGGAGTATATGAGCAGCGAAATGGAAGCATTTGCATTCCCTGATAAAATTATAAGGTTGATTAGGAGGACATTTGAGGGATTGATACCTCCTGTATACTTTGAGACTTAATAAATAAAATTAAAGTGTGTGGATTCCTTTCTGATAATTTCTGTTTGAGCAGAGGAACCAGACAGGGCATGTCCTCTTTCCCCGTTGTTATTTGCATAATATTTAGAACTATTGACAAAGAAAACAAGGTACTCAGAAATTCAAGGATATAATTGGTATGGTAGTCAAGAAAAGTTGGCTGTATTTGCAAATGATATTATGTTATACCTGATAAAACCAGAAAAGGACATTTCAGTGTTGTGGAACATTTTGAATCAGTTTCAAATATTATGGGAAACAAAATTAATGAAGCAAAAACAAAGGCAATAGCTGTAAATTATGTACCCACACAGAACAAATTGCTTCAGCAATATCCATATTTATGGGGACAGGATAAAATGAAGTACTTAGGAGTATGGATTAAAAAGGATTATGGTAGGGCAGCTAAGGATATGTGGGAAGAGACTAAACAAAAGATAATACAAAAACGGAGGAACTGGAAGCTCTGTTTTATGGATATGGATAGCAAGATACAAACAGTTAAAGTGTTTTAGTCCCTTTAGTTTTATACACAGGTCAGACATATTTTTATCAACCAGAGGAGAAATTTTGCATAGCAATTAATAAGAGCTGAAGGATTTTATCTGAGAGGGGAAGGTGGCAAGAGTCAAGTGGGATAAGCTGATTCTTCTAATAGAACAAGGCAGATTGGGATTGCCTGATTTGAAGGGGTATTTCAGAGCTACAAAGTTAAGGCTCATACATAGCACAAGACAAAACCTATAATTCAAAGTGTAAAGGGATGATGATGATGAAACAGAGGGGGAAACTCAAGAAACAAGGAGAGACTGGGATTTTGGATGCAGATCCTTAAAGTATTCTAAGAAGTAAGGCAACACATGAATGAAGAAAGGAGATTCTGCTGATAGGGATGACTGCAAATAGGGATACATACAATAGACAAGATGGAGCTGGAATTTATTGTAGAAAAATGGCAAAAGAACCAATGTATTGGGAGCAAACAATTAGAGAGGGAAAGGTAATAGAATTGGAAGAGGCCAAGAATTTATTTGGACTGCAGACTAGAGATTGTCTTCCCTATCAAGGACTGATATCAGAGTATAGGCAAAGAGAAAGAAACAGGGGGATCCTAAGTGAAAGCCCAGCACTGGTAGAGTTTATAGTAGAATCTAGAACAGAAGCTGCTGTTAAAACAGTAATAATTAGTGGAGCATATAAAATATTGTATGATAACTATAAGAATCAATCACAGGAAGTTAGAAAGGATAATGAAGAGAGACTAGATAAGCAATTCACAAAGAAACAATGGGGGATATATGTATGTCTCCCAAATAAGCAACAAAGTCTAAAAGATCTAGGATCTTTGCTTGGAAGTATTTACATAGGTATGTGTTCGTGCTCTTTTTAGGTCCACTTCCATTGCCTAGATACCTCTAGCAGTGAGCTGTACTATGCTCTGGAGACCAGCAGCAAGATATTTCTCATGTGTGCCATGGTCTACAACATGGTTCTATGAAACAGCATGGGATCTCTATTAGAGTACCAGACAGAGCAGTGCTGGCAGCAGAGGAGAGGCCAGGTGAGGTGTCTTTGGAGGAATCAGCTGCAGTGGAATCCCATGTGAGAACTGAGGTGGGTGAATAAAACTGATGCAAGCAATACTATACCCAGGCTATTCAGTAGAGTACGCTGAGTAGCTGGACATTACCTAACCCACCAAACTCAGAGGAGTGGATACAGGACATTTGTCATTATTTCCACAGGTGATGTGAACCACAGTGACAAGGAACAGGAATAACAACAGCTACATAGATGGAAGGAAGGAAGGGCAAGGGGAAGTGGAAATTTTACTGTGGTACTCAGCTAGGAGGTTGGGGGATGGTTCAAATGTCTAGTGAGATGTTGGAGTTTCCTGATGGGACATATGGCCAGAATGTTTGGGTGGCCTTGCAGTACTGGACACCTTTAAATGAATGTGAACTTAACATTTTTAAAATTTGTTGGGAGGCTTTTTTTTTTTTTTTTTTTTTTATTTGGCTCCTTGCAGCTGGCTACTGGCTGCCCCCAGAGCCTTTCCTCTTTCATTGCATCTACCGGGCTTGCCTTTCCTCTTATGAACTAACTCTGGCACATGTTCAGGGCCAGTGAGTAGACTGAAGCACCAGGGGCCGCATCTTACTGCAGCTGAGGAGTGTTTTGCCTGACCTAAAGATCAACTCTGAGGCACTCCTGAGTGAACACTCACCTCACCTGGATGGGCACACCCATTTTCCTCTTACCAGCACATCAAATGTCCATATTGTTAATTGATCCCAGGTCATCTGAGCCATAACCAGAACTTTATATCTCTATACTGCTATTTACTTTTAATATTTTGTACGAATTTGCTATGTCACAGAAACAGTATATATAATGGGTTGCCCTCCTAAAAATCATCCTTCCATGTACAAAAGTGAGAATATTAATAATATGTAACATTTTAACTTGGCATTGGGTAACAGATAAATTTCACTAATAAGCACAGACTTCCTGAAAAGGAATTTTTTAGTTTTACATTAGTAAAAGGGGTATATAGTTATATACCAATAGTGGAGTACCCCACAAGCACAATCAAATTGACAAAGAATTCATATCGAGTAGTCTACTCACAGGACCACACACTCAACAGGAACACATGCACTTGTATGTGCAAACACACACACACACACACACACACACACACACACACACACACACACACACACACACTCTAAGAAATCACACTGTACACACTTTGGATCACACAGTAAATTTTCACATTCACACATTAACACAACTCAGCCTTTAAATCTGTACACCACACACACACACACACACACACACACACACACACACACACACACACACACACACACACACACACACACACACACACACACAGATACTCTCACACTTACTGACACCCTCACACACACTTAAACTCCTAAAATCTGCCAAATATATGAACAAAACAGTTACTGTACAGAGACTTCACTTAGCTGTAAGCATTCATGTTCGTGCACACAATGTTGTTAACATCTATACTTAATCAGTATACATGCATGTTGGTAGTGTACTCTTGACTTGAGGAACGGAGTGGTACTTCAATAAGGATGGTACCCTGTAAAATAGCTTTATTAAAGTGAATGGAAGACCAGCAACTGTATTTGGAGCCTGATTAATCAATTCTGTCCATTGTTACGCTATAGTAAGTTGTTAAGATGACAATCAATTTAACTGAGACTGTCATGCCAGAAGAAAGGACATTTCACTAATATAACCGTTATGGAACCTATCCCTTCTTTCCATTTCAGTGTTTAGTAGATGAATTACATCACAAAAACATCCCCAAGAACTTTAGCACAGCTGTACTCTTGGTCACACAGTTGCTTTTTATGCATCAGCTGATAAGACTACTCATTGTCATCATAAATGACTGCTCTACAATAACGTTGTCAGGTTTTGAACTCATGATATTTCAGGTGCTATGATTTTATGATGCATTCATGTCAGGTGAAGTTCAAAAATAATCGACTCCACTAGAATGTAAATGGCAATAAATGAATGACATAAATGTGCCTAGTAATAAAATAGATGAACTACAGAAGAAATTCTGAGTTTTGTAATATGAAAATGGTACACAAAGCTGAGAAAGTGTCATTTGGCAGTGTAGCACAAAACTGAGTCTGTTTTTACAACTTCATATACCACGCTTGCATATATGCCTATTATCCAGAGTGTTTTGCAGAACAGGGCACTTAATAGCAGTTTTACAGTAACTGTTTGTTGTACATCTGCAGTGACTGGGGGAAGGACTCTTGTATGACATACCTCTACTATGATATAGGAAAATTGTATTTTTGAAAGGAAATGTTAGCATGGATTCTACAACTAACTTCCTGCTTACCAAAAGAGACATTTTTGAAAGATCAATGAAGAGCAACAAATGCTAGAAGTGAGATGCTCGGTAGTGGTTATGTGTCACTTTGCTCGATGGCTTTGAGCATGAAACAAGACAGGGAAAAAATGACATAGTGAACCAAAGTAACTGTTCTGTTAACAGCTGCAATAGAAAAGCAAGTTATCTACAGCTGGAACATTACAGCAAAGCAATAAACAGATTCAGCAGTAGGCAAACATAATATTATTGATACAAAAGTAGAAAAGCTAAAAAGTACATTCTGTACAGTATAAATGAGTCACTGAATGCAATTTGCTATGATACATTGTATGCAGTACAAAGTACTTTGAACCCCTCGTGCAGTGTTTCAAATGTGTAAATGTGATGATTTTTAAATAAATTCCTAATTTAAATGACATCAGTGCAGTAGTAAGGGCCATCTGCTGAGAAGAAGTTTCCAGTTTGGATACTAAGGGTGGCACTGAATGTGGGGCAGTGCATTTTTATGGGGACTATTCTCACTGTACTGAAGAAAGATAAATTACAAAACTAGAAGGTTCCCATGCTGTAAAATCAGCAGGGTGGAAGGAAGCAAAGAACACCAAAAGGCCAAAGGATCAGAATTCTGAACAATGAACTAAGGTAGCAATGAGACCCAACTACTGGAGTTGTGGTCCAAATAATAATGATTAGTAAAAGTGTGAACTGATGACCAAGTGGCCATGACACCAGTATCTGCAGTCAAAGCATTTTTAAAGCAAGCCCTGTAAGTGACCATTGCCTAGTGAGCTGCCTGAGTTCAAAAGGATAACACAGCTAGCAGTCCACTGAAAAGTGTTTGCTTTGTGACTGCATGCCTTTCCATACCATCCTCATTGGAAAAGAGATGAACAGGTGTTAAATTTTTCTAAACACACAAATCCTCTTCAGATAAAATCGGTCCAGGTTAGTTCTAGGTAAGGCAAGAAATCTGATCTGGTGGTGCATGTCAAGGGTGTGAAGGTTTCTTTCCCCTCATGTCTTCATGTCTAACAAAACAGGGAGAAGAACTGACTGGTTCAGGAAAAATTCTGAAGCTACTTTAGGGAGGAAATGTGGGTTTATTCTGATGGGGATTCAGTCCTTGAAAAAGACTGTACATGATTCTCTATACATTAGGGTTTAAACTTCTGAAATTCTGCAAGCAGAGGTGATGGTCACAGATTTTCTTCCCCTATGACATTGAAAACAAAGTTGCTCAACCCTCAAGTTAGAGTTAGGCAATATAAGATTAAATATAAACTGAATTGTCAGTCTAGAGCTGTAGTTTATGTGGCCCAATGCCAACAATGCCCAGCGTTCTACATAGGGAAGACTGACAGGAAGTTCAGGGAAAGAGTTTATGAACACCTTTATCAAATAAAGAAGGGTAAATTGGAGAATGATTTGGCTAGGCATATACAGGAACAGATGGATCACACATTTAAGTTTAAGGCAATAGACAGCATCGTCCCTGATGAGAGAGGAGGTCCAGAATCTTTGTATTTGGAAAGATTGGAATTGATCTGACAACTACGAACAAAAGCTTGCCAATTTCCTGGACTGAATGAAGTTTATTCCATCACATGTATATTAAAGTTGAAAAATTGATTGAGGTAGCAACCTGCTTGGTAAACATATAGTATAGGTATACCAATTATTATTATTTCTATTGTGTGTTTACCTAGGTTTAGTATATAAATATTTTATATTTTTTTATTGGGACTATTTTTAGAGCTTTTATAAATTTAATATAATTCCCTTTAATTTAGTGAGATATATGGCATTGAGCCGTTAATTTATAAGTAATGGTTTATCATGTTAAGGGTTTAGGAATGTATGTATTTATGGATTTATTTATTTACATATATAGTTTTATGTACATATTTGACTGCACTTTTTGAATACATTTTTTTGCACTTTTTTGTATAACTGTTATATATATATATTTTACATAGATTTGAATGCATTTTAATAAGTATATGGGTTACAAGATGTATATCACTGTGAAGAAAGTATTTTACTTTATTTTATTTTAGTCCAACAGTTTCCAGTATTTACAGGATTTTTAATGTTTCATAATATAAGAGGAGGGATTTAATTTGGTAGCTTTCATTCATTGGTTGATGGTGGTAATGACCAAAACGATGAGAGTATATATGGTTCAAATTATTTAATGTGTTTTACCTGAAGACGTCTCGTAATTAGTTGAGACAAAAAGTGCTTTGTGTTTATTAGTGTTGTATTAAAGGATGTGTTTTACTGTTGGTGTGAACTCCTTCTCTGGAGGCTTATTGGATATGATTGAAATTGATTCAGTACTCCCTTAATGAACTGTTTGACCAGCCATTACTAAGCTACATGTCTGACCTCCCTAAAGATGGAATGAGGAAGAATAGTTGACACATGCACTCTGAACATGGAACAATGAGGTCCAAATTGGACAGGTACCGGAATTATGTTGTCACCTGCAGATTGTCTAACTGGGGGTGGTATGAGGTATCAGTGTACTAAAATGGAGAAACTTTTCCACTGGACAAAGTCTATGCTTGTGAGATAGACTCATTGCATTACTCTCTTCTGTCATTTCTACCATAATGTCTGGCAGGATCACAAGAACTACAGTGAGTTAGGTGGGACAAATTTTCATCCTACCTATGGAGGACCCCCATGTTTAGAATTAGAAGTTTCTTATATCACAAGGGCCTGTGATTGTGAAATTGTATCTTTTCTGGCATTAGAGAGACAATAAATATTATCTTTTTCTTTATCTCCTAAATGAATGAAAATTAACAATAGAGTTAAATTGTATAAATAATAACATTATGCAATATATATAAAACTAATGCAAAGACAAATTCAAAATAAACTAAGGCCAGAAAAGAAGCAATAGGGAAAGCTCTTGTGTTCATTTTTTTTTGTCTATCAATTTCAACAAAGAAATACCTGTGTCATTGTAAAATTTCACAGTATCCTGGAACAGGGGTGAATTAGCTTCCACACCACTGGGATATTTCCATGCTCGCTCATACAGCTCATGCAAATGGTGCAAATTAATTCACAAAAGGCCTTATGGTGTTGTCCATAACTACAGCAGGACTGTCCGCTGTCCTGGTAAAGTAAATTGTAATACAGCTTATGCGGTGTACTTGGCTTTGTGCAGTTCCTGTAATGCATTCTACTTTGGCAAACTAACAGAAAAATAACAGATAGGATTAGAGAACATGTCTATATTACCCAATCAAACGTTTAGGTTAGCGAATACCTAAAGGTCGAACTTGTAATATCCAAATATTAAAACAGCGAACAGCCGATTTAATGTAGGGAATGAATTCCCTCGGCCGCAAAAAAAAAATTTTTAAACCAAAATGAAGTGAAGGGCTTCAACCCCCACACCCCCCCAACTAAATATACCAACTCCGAGATCGCTGTACAGTTGGGAAAGGGGCAAAATCTGAATAATGGCCAAGGGAATTCTTTCCCTGCGTTAAATCATCCATTCATGTTTTTTTTGCTTTTGCTATTACCAGATCAACATTTAGGAATTCACTAGCCTAAACATTTGATCAGGTAATAGGAACCTTTAGAGAACATATCTATGATATTAAAAGAAGGAAGGCCACTAACACATTATTTAAACACTCTACATTTCACACATATTTTAGTAAATTTATGTTTTTTGCAATTGATCTGGTAGTTGTGACCCCTTTTTTGGACACCTGGAATTCAACCAGAATGTAAAGAGTTAAGTTGGCAGTTAAGGCTTAATGCCTCATGCATCCCAGGCATTAATGAGACAAATCTCCATTTCCAGTATTTTGAAAGATAGAGTTGGTATTATTTAATGTCACTGTGCATTCTCTTCATCAATTTATACAATCTATACATATTAATTTATAATTTAACTTTTTTTATGCATACATTTAATTTTTATTTTAATTTATTCATTTTTGTCAATGTTGGTATTGGTCTGTCTGCATTTGTTTAGCTTAGGTTTATTTACATTTATACATTGCATTGTTATGGCATGTACTCACTTGCTAGATGGGTTTTTAAATTATCTTCACTTCAGGATGTGTTAATTGTTTCTGTTCTGTGACTGGTTTATCATTTGTATATAATAAGCATTTTAATATGGGTGACTTCTCCATTTTTGATACTCTGAAGAAGTCTTTAGATGAAAGCGCTCCGTATTTATTATTCATTACTATGTGCATTAAAGCTTTGGTTTAGTCAGTTGGTGGTGTTCATTTAATATTATTTATTCTATTATTGCTTGTGTCCTGTGGTTTTTATTATATTTACATAAACCCAGGAAAAATAATCAGTTGTGGAAAGAGTAAAAATAGGAAAACGTAAATTTAAAAATATTTCTCCTAAATTTAAAAGAAGGGAAAGCACAATTTTAGAGTACTTTTAGTAAATGGGAACAGTATTATTAACACTATAAGAAGGATAGGGATACTGGAATGGTGTGCTGCTACATGTGATGTGGTTATTATTCTGTTAGAGGACGTAAAATTCTTGACAGGAGAAGAAAGATTCCAAACACAATAATTGTGTGATGGAAATATAATATAGAACTAGGAGTGGCTGTGTTGTGTAACAAAAAGCGAAAATGCTAAATGTAATGCTGGCAAAGATGGGATGGTTAACTGTTGTGGATGACAGGTGGAGAGAAAATGTTTATAGAATTATGGCATTTTATGCATGTAGAACTAGCAAGGAAAGAGAATCTGTTGCATCAAGTATTAGACTATGTGGTGGTTAACATGAAAACTATAATTGATGGGGACTTTAAATGTGGTTTAAGGGGAAAAATAAAAAGAAAGGGAAAGATGTTAAAAATACAGGAAGTGATAAAAAGTGATAAATTAGTTGTGAAGAACAAAAGTCAGTGGACTTATAGAAGGAAGGCAGATGGAGCTAAAATTTATTTTTTATTATTGGAAGGCTCAGGATAGAGGAAAGTGATACAGTTTTATACCACTTAACAATATTGATGGAGATGGTGGAAAAAATAGATTATATTAAAATAGGAAAGGGAATAAAAAGAATAAATTAGAAATTATGAGATAAAATTAGAGAGTGGGAAGTTTTGCATTTAAGGAAGGATCATATAACCATGAAGGACCTCTATAAAAACTGGTCTGAATGGTGGATTGAATTCAAAAAGAAGTATAAAAAAAGTGTTTTTTTTTTCCAGTGGCAGGATAGTGGCAGAAAGGAAGAGAAAGTGAACTATGAGAAAATGTATAGAAATGTATTCGAGAATTTGGCGAATAATACAAAACAAAAATCAAGAAAAAAAAGGCATTACTGTTTAGGCAGAGATATTATATACAATGGAGAAGGGAGGAGGTATCTGCTCTGCATATATGGATAAAACAGAAAAGGAATATAGTAATATAATGAGGGAAATGAAAACTGTAAAAGTATTGGTAAAAAAAAAACACTAGAGCAAATTATTAGTATTGTAGTACAGCATACGGAAAATATGTATGAGAGTAAAAAGAACTTAAATAAGAGAGAATGAAAAGTGAAAAACATTCCAGAATGAGTTAGGGAAGAATGTGAAAAAGAAATTAATTCTAGTGAATTGGATGAAGTACCTAGGAAAGTAAATGCTGATTCAGTATCAGGCCCCAATGGTATATGGCATGAAATATATAAGAAATCAATGGCTTGGCAATGAGAGTATTTTATAAATGTACTGAATGAATGGTTGAAGGAAGGGTTTCTTTATAATGGGTTATGTAGTGGAATATTAAAATTTATATGGAAGAAAGATGAGAAGAATGAAATATAAAACTGGACACCCATCACATTAAATAGCGCAGATTAAATATTTTTATCAGAATATTACAGAGGAGAATGGAAGGAAAGATGAATATTATAGAAGAAAAAAATATATATATGTTAACAAATTCTGTTCATTATATTTGTTGAGTTGTCACTAGCTCTTTTTCTATATGTTTCTATTGTTGTATTGTATTGCCTGACTATGTTTAAACTTTGACATACATCCAGCTAGACTAGCCCGGTCAACAAATGTTAAATAAATAAATAAAAATAAAAATAAAATAATATAAAAGGGAAAGATTGCCAAGAATTGGTTGTGAGAGAAACTGTCAATGATATTATAAGCAAAAGTGAGAATGTGAAATTTATGGCAGGTCATATTAGCAAGGCATTTGATACATGATGCTTTGTGGGATGCTATGGAAAAGAATGGAATACTTAATAGGGTTAGGAGAGTGTGTATGCCAGCATATCAAAAGAATGGAGTGAGAGTGTTAGTAAATGGGTGGCTGAGTAAAGAAATATGCATAAAGTGTGTATAAGACAAAGATGTCCCATGAGTGGAATATTGTTTGCATTGGTAATGAATGCAACAGTAGTGTAGTTTCTGTGTTGGCCCATACCTTACTTGGATAGAAGGAAGTTTCTCTGTTCACCAGTGAGAGTGGGGAGCTTTGAGCAGCCTATCTGTCCCTGGAGGAGTGGTTTTCAGCTCAGAATTTGTAGTCTATTGGCCACTTTGGGCTAATTTCTATCCCTTTTATCTTCCTGCTATTAAAACCCGCTTTTGTGCGGTTTTGCTCACAGCGCAGCGTCGGTTAGCTGGGGTTAACCATTCCTGGCTCCACAAGGTGTGCTCTTCAGTTTTTCCCTTAGAACTTGTCAGTCTTTCAGCCTAAAGCACCCAGACTTGCACCTTTCAGCCCAGCACTTGTTCTAAATCTTCTGCAACACTAAGCACTCAACCTCCGCATCTGCCAGAAGGGAATAATCTTTATACTTCCCTACATATTCAGGCATGTCCACGAGACAGCTCCCTGTGTACTCTCCAGCCTACCTGATGAGCCTGGGCATATTGAGTCAATTCTACAACTGCCTCATGTACACAGACAATCCTCTCCTCCTACCACCAAACACTAACACTTGCAAAAGATGCACTTATACAGCCAATCTAGAGGCAAAGCTCTCTCCAACCAAGACTGGAACAGACAGTCAAGAGGAGAAGGTAACAACTCACAACACCCCAGTCATAACACATAGACCAACTAAACCAACACCTCCAAAACCCACACATAGAAACACAAAGACATATACGGAGGCTCTGATTAAAAATCTAATTCTGCCTAGGCAACAGAGACCTCCAAAACAGACACACAAGCAACCTCCTCCCACCAACACACCCGAAACAACACATAGCCCGCAAAGTCGGTGTGCCGCACAACCACAGCCCATAAGGCAAAACAGCATACCCAACACACTTGTGATAGGTAACTCTATAGTCAGGCACACCGATGCCCCACTCAACAGCCTGGACAAAGAGAAGGTTACTGTTAGCTGCTTGTCGGGTGCCAGAATCTGCCACATAACACATGCACTCAGGTCACTACAAGGCAAGTACAAATATGATTCTGTCATAGTCCATGTTGGTGTAAATGACCTGAGATGTACCTCCCTGGACTACATGAAAAGAAACATGGAAGAGCTCTCCGATCTTGTAGCCCAGGCAGGTATGACCCTAGCCCTGAGTAGCATCCTGCCTTCACCAAAAATGATACCACAGTACAAGGATAAGATGATCAACTTCAACAATCAGTTAAGCTTCTGGTGTCATTCAAAGGGGATCCAGTATCTGTCTGCCTGGGATGACATGCTCGACAGGCCACAATGCTTCACCAGAGATGGCCTGCACCTGTCACCCCTGGGATTCAGAATATTGGCCAAGGCTCTTGCCACCCCTATAGTGCCTATTTTAGGCAAGGCTCAAAAAACAAACCCACCACCATAAGAACTACAGGAAACAAAAAACTGAGGGCAATGTTACTCAATGCTAGGAGTCTAAACCTCAAAATGCACTCACTCGAGGCACTCCTCAAAATGGAGAACATCAATATCTGTGCAGTGACTGAGAACTGGTTCAGGGCTCCCGAGAGCACCCCAGCACTATAAGGCTATAACTCATACCACACGTTTTGGCCACAAAACCTGGACTGAAACATGAAGGGCGGAGGCGTGTCCACATTCATCAAGAACATCCACACCTTCAGGCTAGTTGCAAAATACGATGCCTCTGAAATCATCCAAGTGCAACTAACCCAGGGCAAAAATGCATTCCAATTTGTAGCTTGTTATAGATCCCCCACCTTGACCCAGGATGCTCACTCCTCATTCCTGGAGACATTGAAAAAAATGAGAGTCCAACCAAACACCATAATAATGGGCGATTTCAACTATCCAAACATTAACTGGGAAAACTACTCCTGTACTAACTCCCTGACTCAACGATTCCTGGAGTTCATAAACTCTAATGTCCTGGATCAACTTGTTAATGCTCCCACCAGGGGCAACAATATTCTGGACCTGGTCATTACCAACATGGGTGACCGGTGCTCAATGCCCAAGATCAACTCCTCGCTGGTTAGATCAGACCATAAACTAATCACTCTAGATATTTACATCCCGACCCCACCCCCACACAAGGAGACCATCATAAAAAATGTTTCCAAAGTGAACTTCACGCTTCTTAAAACTGAGGTGACCAACTTCGTGACACCCCTGCAGATGGATAACTCAGTCAATACAGTCATGACTGCTGAATCCTACACAAATGCACTCTACAAGCACCTGCATGAGTGCATGGATCGTGCTATCCCCATCAAAACCAAGACACTATCCTCCAAAAAAAGGAAGCTGATCTGGTGGTTCCCTGCCATTAACAAACTCTACAACAGAAGGAAGAAACTGTTGCAAAAGAAATGAGAGTAAAAACCCAGGTATGGAGGAACTCACTGATGAGCCTCAGTAAGAAACTAAGATATCTCATAAAATCCTCCAAAGCTAATTTTGAAAGAAAAATTGCCACGGATTCCAAAGACAACCACAAGGCATTTTTTAGCTATGTCAAGTATCTCCATGGCAACACCCCGATCTGCACCGAGCTACAACAGAATGGTACAAAATATACAGAGCCAACTGATATTGCCAACACATCGGCAGATAGGTTCAGTGCAAACTTTACTCCCACCTCACCCCCAAAGGGCAACTATACCAGATGGTTGTAGAGCCTCGGCAATCACAAACACACAGGTAAAAACAGCACTCTCTAAAGCAAAAAACACAGCATCCATGGGACCGGACAACATGCCAAGTTGCGTCTTACATGAACTCCAAAATGAACTGCCCCCCCTCCACCTAAAATCCATGTTTAACCACAGCCTCACCACAGGCTATGTGCCCACAGAATGATGCACAGCAATGGTTATCCCACTCCACAAAGGAGGAACCACCACAGACCCGGAAACCATAGACCTATTAGCCTGACAAGCCTGGTCTGCAAGGCCATGGAGCGTATCATCATGGAACTCATAAAGAAAGATATAGGTAACCTCCAAACTCTGGATGCTACCCAATTCAGATTTGTAAAAGGTAGGTTGTGTCTCCTAAACCTGATAGACTTCTTTGAAACAGTTACAAAGGCCATAGACGAGGGCAAGGTAGTCCATACAGCCTACCTGGACCTCGCTAAAGCCTTTGACATTATCCCTCATTCAGGAATCATTGATAAACTCACCAACCTTAACATAAACCCTTACATCATGAGATGGGTGGCCAACTTGCTCACAGATAGAACCCACATGATAAGAGTTGCTGACTCCAGATCTGACTCCAAACCAGTGACAAGTGGAGTACCCCAGGGTTCAGTCCTGGGACCCCTCCTGTTCGGTATATACTTCTCTGAAGTGCAAGCGAACACCAAGGGTCTATGGCTAACCAAGTTCACAGATGACTGCAAACTGGGTGCCATTATCAATTCCCCCACCGACATAGACATCCTGCAAAAGGGGCTCACCGAGACTGACACCTGGTGTCAAAATCATGGCCTCAAACTAAATGCCAAAAAGTGCATTGTTATCCCCTTTGGCAAAAACACGGTACCCATGAATTACCAAATAGGGGGAAGTTCACTTAACACAGAAAGTGTGATAAGAGACCTTGGGACCCAAATGGAAGGTAACCTCTCCTTTGATAACCACAGTGCCACAGTGGTCAGAAAATCTTTCTACATGGCCCACTTAATCACAAATGGGTTCGCATCTAGAAATAAGGAAGTCATCGTTCCCCTCTACTCATCACTTATCAGACCCCACATTGAATACAATTGCCCATTTGGGATATACCTCACAAGACACCTACAACAACTTGAGAGGCCCTAAAAGTACCTCACCAAGAGGATTGCTGGCCTCAAACAATTGCCCTATGCCAACCGGCTCAAGAAACTCAAACTTTACTTGGTCGCATACTGCTTACTCCGAGGAGACCTCTGTCTGACATACAAAGCTATGTCAAACCTGGAATTATTGGACATGCTCCACTTGAAGAAATCCCAATATCCTCAAGCTACACGTTCTAAGGACCTAAACCTCACCACAACAATGAATAGGACATGCTGGAGGGATAGATTTGTGTCCCAGAGACTTCCCATGCTCTGGAACAAGATTCCCATCCACATCAAGCAGAGCTCGTCATTAGCACTATTCAAGAGAAACCTTGATAAGTGGATGGGTGATAGGAAATTCACCCCTGGGGTTATGTCTGGGGCACTGCTCAATAGAGGGGCAGGAATTCAACAATACATGGGTGGCAAAAGCCAATACACTGTTTGCTAGGCTTGCCTTGGCCCTCGGGCCGATAGCCTAGTACCTACCTATGAACCTAATAGTCAGTAAAGTAAAGTCAAAGTCAAAGTAAACATTATTGTCATTCAGAAATCACACAAGTGCAAATCCTGAATGAACTTTCGTGTCTCCGGACTCAATGTGCAGACAACATATAGACTATTTTCACAGACATTTACACATGTAACACCTAGCTATTACATCACGGACATGTAGGTAGAAAGACTAATATTGCATGTAATTAGAAATACATTTTAACACTTTTCGAACTTCTCACTTACTTGCATAAGACTTTAGTATTGCACAGGTACTTGGTTAAGACATTGCATTGATCCTTGCACAGAAAGAGACATTTGAGTATTTCACTATGGGCCTTAGAGTATTGCACTATGGTTAATTTATGAATTTGCATGTATTGCACTGAAATAAGAGATATTTTACTGCATTGCTACTGCCCTAGATAGCCTAATTTCCTGCTTACCAAAAGAGACATTTTTGAAAGATCAATGAAGAGCAACAAATGCTAGAAGTGAGATGCTCGGTAGTGGTTATGTGTCACTTTGCTTGATGGCTTTGAGCATGAAACAAGGCAGGAAAAAAATGACATAATGAACCAAAGTAACTGTTCTGTTAACAGCTGCAATAGAAAAGCAAGTTATCTACAGCTGGAACTTTACAGCAAAGCAATAAACAGATTCAGCAGTAGGCAAACATAATATTATTGATATAAAAGTAGAAAAGCTAAAAAGTACATTCTGTACAGTATAAATGAGTCACTGAATGCAATTTACTATGATACATTGTGTGCAGTACAAAGTACTTTTAACCCCTCGTGCAGCATTTCAAATGTGTAAATGTGATGATTTTTAAATAAATTCCTAATTTAAATGACATCAGTGCAGTAGTAAGGGCCATCTGCTGAGAAGAAGTTTCCAGTTTGGATGCTAAGGGTGGCACTGAATGTGAGGCAGTGCATTTTTATGGGGACTATTCTCACTGTACTGAAGAAAGATAAATTACAAAACTAGAAGGTTCCCATGCTGTAAAATCAGCAGGGTGGAAGGAAGCAAAGAACACCAAAAGGCCAAAGGATCAGAATTCTGAACAATGAACTAAGGTAGCAATGAGACCCAACTACTGGAGTTGTGGTCCAAATAATAATGATTAGTAAAAGTGTGAACTGATGACCAAGTGGCCATGACACCAGTATCTGCAGTCAAAGCATTTTTAAAGCAAGCCCTGAAAGTGACCAGTGCCTAGTGAGCTGCCTGAGTTCCAAAGGATAACACAACTGGCAGTCCACTGAAAAGTGTTTGCTTTGTGACTGCATGCCTTTCCATACCATCCCCATTAAAAAACAGATGAACAGGTGTTACATTTTTCTAAACACACAAATCCTCTTCAGATAAAATCCGTCCAGGTTAGTTCTAGGTAAGGCAAGAAATCTGAGCTGGTGGTGCATGTCCAGGGTGTGAAGGTCTCTTTCCCCTCATGTCTTCATGTTTAACAAAACAGGGAGAAGAACTGATTAGTTCAGGAAAAAATCTGAAGCTGCTTTAGGGAGGAAATGTGGGTTTATTCTTATGGGGATTCAGTCCTTGAAAAAGACTATATATGATTCCCTATACATTAGCGTTTACACTTCTGAAATTCTGCAAGCAGAGGTGATGGTTACAGATTTTCTTCCCCTATGACATCAAAAACAAAGTTGCTCAACCCTCAAGTTAGAGTTAGACAATATAAGATTAAATATAAACTGAATTGTCAGTCTAGCGCTGTAGTTTATGTGGCCCAGTGCCGACATTGCCCAGCGTTCTGCATAGGGAAGACTGACAGGAAGTTCAGGGAAAGGGTTTATGAACACCTTTATCAAATAAAGAAGGGTAAATTGGAGAATTATTTGGTTAGGCATATACAGGAACAGATGGATCACACATTTAAGTTTAAGGCAATAGACAGCATTGTCCCTGATGGGAGATTAGGTCTAGAATCTTTGTATTTGGAAAGATTGGAATTGATCTGGCAACTACGAACAAAAGCTTGCCAATTTCCTGGACTGAATGAAGTTTATTCCATCACATGTATATTAAAGTTGAAAAACTGATTGAAGTAGCAACCTGCTTGGTAAACATATAGCATAGGTATACCAATTATTATTATTTCTATTGTGTGTTTACCTAGGTTTAGTAAATATATATATATATATATATATATATATATATATATATATATATATATATATATATATATATATATATATATATTTTTTATTGGGAGTATTTTTAGAGTTTTTATAAATGTAATATAATTCCCTTTAATTTAGTGAGCTATATGGCATTGACCCGTTAATTTATAAGTAACGGTTTATCATGTAAGGGTTTAGGAATTTATTTATGGATTTATTTATTTACATATATATAGGTACATACTTGACTGCACTTTTTGAATGCATTTTTTTTTCACTTTTTTGTATAGATGTTATATGTATATTTTCTACATAGATTTGAATGTGTTTTAATAAGTATATGGGTTACAAGATGTATATCACTGTGAAGAAAGTATTTTACTTTATTTTATTTTAGTCCAACAGTTTGTAGTATTTACAGAATTTTTAATGTTTCATAATGGAAGAGGAGGGATTTAATTTGGTAGCTTTCATTCATTGGTTGATGGTGGTAATGACCAAAATGATGAGAGTATATATGGTTCAAATTATTTAATGTGTTTTACCTGAAGAAGTCTCACAATTAGTTGAGACAAAAAATGTTTTGTGGTTATTAGTGTTGTATTAAAGGACATGTTTTACTGTTGGTGTGGACTCCTTCTTCTCTGGTGGCTTATTGGATATGATTGAAATTGATTCAGTACTCCCTTAATGAACTGTTTGACCAGCCATTACTAAGCTACATGTCTAACCTCTCTAAAGATGGAATGAGGAAGAATAGTTGACACATGCACTCTGAACATGGAACAATGAGGTCCAAATTGGACAGGTACCTGAATTATGTTGTCACCTGCAGATTGTCTAACTGGGGTGGTATGAGGTATCAGTGTACTAAAATGGAGAAACTTTTCCACTGGACAAAGTCTATGCTTGTGAGATGTAAGGCTTCCTTGCATTACTCTCTTCTGTCATTTCTACCATAATGTCTGGCAGGATCAGAAGAACTACAGTGAGTTAGGTGGGACCAATTTTCATCCTACCTATGGGGGAACCCTATGTTTAGAATTAGAGGTTTCTTGTAACACAAGGGCCTGAAATTGTGAAATTGTATCTTTTCTGGCATTAGAGAGACAAGGAATATTATCTTTTTCTTTATCTCCTAAATGAATGAAAATTAACAATAGAGTTAAAATGTATAAATAATAACCTTATGCAATATATATAAAACTAATATAAAGACAAATTCAAAATAAACTAAGGCTAGAAAAGAAGCAATAGGGAAAGCTCTTGTGTTAATTTTCTTTGTCTATCAATTTCAACAAAGAAATACCTGTGTCATTGTAAAATTTCACAATATCCTGGAATTAGCTTCCACACCACTGGGGCATTTCCATGCTCACTCATACGACTCATGCAAATGGTGCAGATTAATTCACAAAAGGCCTTATGGTGTTGTCCATAAATACAACAGGACTATTCGCTGTCCTGGCAAAGTAAATTGTAATACAGCTAATGTGGTGCACTTGGCTTTGTGCAGTTTCTGTAACGCATTCTACTTTGGCAAGCTAACAGAAAAATAACAGACAGGATTAGGGAATGCGTCTATATTGCCCGATCGAATGTTTAGGTTAGTGAATACCTAAACGTCAAACTTGTAATATCGAAAAATTAAAACAGCGAATGGCTGATTTAATGTAGGGAATGAATTCCCTCAGCCGCAAAAAAAAAAATTATACCAAAATGAAGTGGGAGGCTTCGACCCCCACACCCCCTAACAAAATATACCAACTCTGAGATTGCTCTACAGTGGGGGAAAGGGGCAAAATCCGCATAATGGCCAATGGAATTCTTTCCCTGCATTAAATTGTCCATTCGCGTTTTTTGCTTTCATTATTACAACATTTAGGTATTCACTAACCTAAACATTCAATCAGGTAATAGGAACCTTTAGAGAACATATCTATAATATTAACAGAAGGAAGGCCACTAACACATTATTAAAACACTCTACATTTTGCACCGATTTTAGTAAATTTATGTTTTTTTGCAACTGACCCCCTTTTTTGGACACCTGGAATTCAACCAGAATGTAAAGAATTAAGTTGGCAGTTAAGGCTTAATGCCTCATGCGTCCCAGGCATTAATGAGACAAATCTCCATTTCCAGTATTTTGAAAGGGAGAGCTGGTATTATTTAATGTCACAGTGCATTCTCTTCATCATTTTATACAATTTATACATGTTAATTTATAATTTAACTTTTTTATGCATGCATTTCATTTTTATTTTTATTTATTCATTTCTGTCAATTTTGGTATTGGTCTGTCAGCATTTGTTTAACTTAGGTTTATTTACATTTATACATTGTATTGTTATGGCATGTACTCACTTGCTAGATGGGTTTTAAAATTATCTTCACTTCAGGATGTGTTAATTGTTTCTGTTCTATGATTGGTTTATCATTTGTATATTATAAGCATTTTAATATGGGTGACTTCTCCATTTTTGATACTCTGAAGAAGTGTTTAGATGAAAGCGCTCTGTATTTATTATTCATTACTGTGTGCATTAAAGCTTTGGTTTAGTCAGTCGGTGGTGTTCATTTAATATTATTCATTCTATTATTGTTTGTGTCCTGTGGTTTTTACAAAACCCAGGAAAAATAATCAGTTGTGGAAAGAGTAAAAATATAAAAACGTAAATTTAAAAATATTTCTCCTAAATTTAAAAGAAGGGAAAGCACAATTTTAGAGTACTTTTAGTAAATGGGAACAGTATTATTAACACTATAAGAAGGATAGGGATACTGGAATGGTGTGCTACATGTGATGTGGTTATTATTCTGTTAGCGGACGTAAGATTCTTGACAGGAGAAGAAAGATTGCAAACCAATAACTGTGTGATGGAAATATAATATAGAACTAGGAGTGGCTGTGTTGTGTAACAAAAAGTGAAAATGCTAAATGTAATGCTGGCAAAGATGGATGGTTAACTCTTGTGGATGACAGGTGGAGAGAAAATGTTTATAGAATTATGGCATTTTATGCATGTAGAACCAGCAAGGAAAGAGAGAATCTGTTGCATCAAGTATTAGACTATGTGGTGGTTAACATGAAAACTATAATTGCTGGGGACTTTAATTGTGGTTTAAGGGGAAAAATAAAAAGAAAGGGAAAGATGTTAAAAATACATGAAGTGATAAAAAGTAGTAAATTATCTGTGTAGAACAAAAGTCAGTGGACTTATAGAAAGAAGGTAGTTGGATTTACAATTTATTTTTTATTATCGGAAGGCTCGGGGTAGAGGATGGTGATACAATTTTATACCACTTAGCAATATTGATGGAGATGGTGGAAAAAAGAGAGTATATTAAAATAGGAAAGGGAATAAAAAGAATAAATTAGAAATTATAGATAAAATTAGAGAGTGGGAAGTTTTGCATTTATGGAAGGATCATATAACCATGAAGGACCTCTATAAAAACTGGTCTGAATGGTGGATTGAATTCAAAAAGAAGTATAAAAAAAGTGTTTTTTTTTTCCAGTGGCAGGATGGTGGCAGAAAGGAAGAGAAAGTGAAGTATGAGAAAATGTATAGAAATGTATTCGAGAATTTGGCGAATAATACAAAACAAAAATCAAGAAAAAAAAGGCATTACTGTTTAGGCAGAGATATCATATACAATGGAGAAGGGAGGAGGTATCTGCTCTGCATATATATGGATAAAACAGAAAAGGAATATAGTAATATAATGAGGGAAATGAAAACTGTAAAAGTATTGGTAAAAAAAAACACTAGCGCAAATTATTAGTATTGTAGTACAGCATACGAAAAATATGCATGAGAGTAAAGAGAGAGAATTGAAAGTGAAAATAAATTCCAGAATGAGTTAGGGAAGAATGTGAAAAAGAAATTAATTCTAGTGAATTGGATGAAGTACCTAGGAAAGTAAATGCTGATTCAGTATCAGGCCCCAATGGTATACGGCATGAAATATATAAGAAATCAATGGATTGGCAATGAGAGTATTTTATAAATGTACTGAATGAATGGTTGAAGGAAGGGTTTCTTTATAATGGGTTATGTAGTGGAATATTAAAATTTATATGGAAGAAAGATGCGAAGAATGAAATATAAAACTGGACACCCATCACATTAAATAGCGCAGATTAAATATTTTTATCAGAATATTACAGAGGAGAATGGAAGGAAAGAGGAATATTATAGAAGAAAATATATATAATATAAAGGGGAAGGATTGTCAAGAATTGGTAGTGAGAGAAACTGTCAATGATATTATAAGCAAAAGTGAGAATGTGAAATTTATGGCAGGTCATATTAGCAAGGCATTTGATACATGATGCTTTGTGGGATGCTATGGAAAAGAATGGAATACTTAATAGGGTTAGGAGAGTGTGTATGCCAGCATATCAAAAGAATGGAGTGAGAGTGTTAGTAAATGGGTGGCTGAGTAAAGAAATATGCATAAAGTGTGTATAAGACAAAGATGTCCCATGAGTGGAATATTGTTTGTATTGGTAATGAATGCAATAGTCAGTAAAGTAAAGTAAAGTCAAAGTAAACTTTATTGTCAATCAGAAATCACACAAGTGCAAAACCTGAACAAAATTTCATGTTTCCGGACTTAATGTGCAGACAACATATAGACCATTTTCACAGACATTTACATATGTAACACCTAGCTATTACATCACGGACATGCAGGTAAACAGACTAATATTGCACATAATTAGAAATACATTTTAACAATTTTCGAACTGAACACTTACTTGCATAAGACTTTAGTATTGCATAGGTACTTGGTTAAGACATTGCATTGATCCTTGCACAGAAAGAGACATTTGAGTATTGCACTATGGACCTTAGAGTATTGCACTATGGTTAATTTACGAATTTGCATATATTGCACTGAAAGAAGAGATATTTTACTGCATTGCTACTGCCCTAGATAGCCTATAAGTTACAGTCATGGTGAATATTGCACTAATTAGGTGAGACTGGTAACCAGGTTCTTGCACAATTTGAGGCAGTTTCTGCTGACCCAGTTGGACATCATGGGGTGTAGTGGTTATTAGAGCTCAGCAGCCTGATGACATTAGGGAAGAAGCTGTTCCTGAATCTCTTAGTGAATCCCATATTTCTGTAATGTATGCTTCAGAAGCACTTTCCAGATGATAGATGCAGGAACAGTCTGTAAGCAGGGTGAGTGCAGTCTTTAATTATTCCTCTGGCCCTGCTGAGACATCTGGATAAGTACAAGTCATGGATAGGTGGTAAGGTGGTCTTAATGATCCTCTCGGCTGTCTTCACCACTCTCTGGATGGATTTGCACTCATAGGTATAGCAGCTTCCATACCATACTACGAGGTTGTTATTCAGGATGCTTTCTTATCTATAAGTAGCTCATAAAATGAAAGACACTATATATGTGATGCAAAAGAAGGTGGTGATTCCAGTAGTTTTGACATATGCAGATGATATAGTAGTAGTTGCTAAGAAAAATATATGGATATGAGGACGATTTTTTTTTTGCCTGACTGGATTTTTAAAGAAATGGGAATGACTTTGAATTAAAATAAAAGTAAGGGTTTGGATGATGTGGTGAAAATTGGGGGGGGGGTGTATTTTTCGTTAAATGAAGTGTCTTTGCTAGGAATAAAATTTGGGAAAAATTATGTTATAATGCAAGGGGAGGGACTGATAAAGGAAATTAAAGAAATATGTCTTCTGTGGAGAACATATAGACTAGCATTCAGAAAGAAGTGTTATCTGGTGAATTCTGTATTAATGTGGAAAAAGCACATATGTCAACTGTTTTATATGATCCCAGAAAAAAATGAAAAGGAAATTATGCAATTAGTGTTTTTTTTTTCATATGGGGTTCAAGATTAAACTCAGTGAAAAGAGGTGTGTTGCATAATACAGTGATAAGATGACATGCTGACAAACCACGCTTGCTCAAGGGGACGGCTTGCACCTGTCACCCCTAAAGGTATGCTGCTCAATGCCAGAAGTCTCAATCTCAAGATGCACGATCAAGGCCCTTCTCAGTATCGCCCCCCAAACGGACACAACCAAGAAAGGAGGGGTGTCCATATTCAAGACCATCCGCAATTAACCATAAGCAGAGCAAGGGCAAGACTGCTGTGCAATGCAGTTACAGGCCACCCTCTCCTCTCAAACTCAGGTGGCCTTCTCCTGAAACAATGGAGGGGATAAATGTATCTCCAAACACCATCATACTCAGGTGACTTCAACTACCCTAATATAGACTGGGAAACGTTCCTGGAGTTCATAAAATCAATGCCATGGGAACAACAGTCACCCCCCCCACAAGAGAAAAAACAACTTGATCTCATCATCACGAACATGGGATCACAATGTTCAACATCCCGCCCCCACCTGAAATAAAAAGACCACAGTGAAAGGACTGCATGGATCAGGCAATCCCAAACAAAACTAAGACTCTTTTGGTGGACCCCAGCCATAAACACTCCCCCAAAGGAGACTATTCATAAGAGGATTGTAGCCCCCCCCAAACATCAATGCCCCCAGGGTGAGAACTGCCAAAGCAAAAGCACAGCACACACATGGGACCAGATGGTGTCCCTGTGTGTGTGCTCCAAAACTCAATGAGGAATTAAAACCCCAGTTAGGACAGCTGTTCAAATCTAGCCAGCCTACCTTGACCTGGACACTATGGGCTAGGCTTATAAATGCCCTTGGGCAGATAGCCTAGTATGAACCTATGAACCTATGAACCTATAAGATGAAAGGGGATTGTGGTTACTAAATCCAGTTGTTTATTCTGCTTCTTTAAACTTGTATACTGTATTAAAGTGGATAAAGGAAGAGAATGAGAAATTAATAGTGAGAATGTTTAAATATTAGTACAAACAGTTCTGGGAGATGATAAGAATTAATAAAAAATATGAACATGGAAAATAAAAAATAATGATATAGAGAAAGATAATATGATGAAACAATATTATTAAGTAAACCCGTGGGATATTTATGAGAAGAAATGCTTAAAGCCATAAAAAGTAAGGAAAAAGTAGTGTATCAAGATTTTAGAGTACCAGGGTTTCTTATAGAGACTGGTAATAAACAAGTTACCAATAAAGGGGAATATGCCCTATAAAAGAAATTTAAAACAGTGTGTTTATTTTGTGGAAAAGAAGATAAAACAGAGCATGCTTTTGAACTGTAAAAGAGTGGTAAAACTCTAGAAAAAGTTATGTGAAGAAAAATGTGTTGAGAATATTAATGACATAAATAATGTAGATATTAATATGATTATGTATGGATATTATAAGAACAAGAAGAAAATATGTGGGAAGGGTAGATACAGATTTATTTTATATAATACAATTTATTTGGAATAAAAAATTGAATGAAATATTGTTTTAATGATAAATGGATTTCATCAGATATATTGCAAAACATTAGATTATGGTTGTGGAAGAAGGAGCTGGGGTCAGTTATTGAAGAATAACAACAAAGGTATTATAAGGAAAATGATAAGTAGCAAAAAAATAGAAATGTGTGTAAATGTGCCTATAAATATGTACATTTTGCAAATATGCAAATAATGTTTTTTATGCTGTGTTAAATAAAGGACCCCTACTCTTTTTGATAGGTGCTATGTGATCTTTTACATCTACCGGCTACCACCAACACAAGTAGATAGAACCTTGGTTTAATGTCTCATCTGAAGGATGACACACTCAGGAATGAAGCACTCCTCTTTTGCTGCACTGCAGTGTTAGCAATCAATCTACCTGGTGTGGGAATAGAATCCACAGCCTTCTGCATCAAAGAGAAGTGTGCTTCCTATTGGTCCATTGACACTGCTAAAAGTGGATTCATGGTTTACTTTGAATCAAGATATCAGTCTTCCAGTTTTCTACTAAAACCTTAAAACCAAGTAGAACTGATTCTGCATACTTTAGATGTGTGTAGTCATGTCAAGTACTGCCCTGACAGAACTAAGCCCTTCAGAAAAGCTGATCAGATTTTTATTTTTATCAAGTGGCAAAAAAGGGACACCCTGTGTCTAAATGGACAGTTAATAGGTGGTTGTGCTCAGCTATTGTTTTTTGTTATTCCCACCTTGGTAAATCTATTCCAGGCAGTATCAAGGCACACTCCACTAGAGCCTTGCCTTCTTCGATGGCATACTCCAAGGGGGTGGACTCTAGAAGCATTCGAAAGGTACCTCCATGGTCTTCTGTATATACTTTTACAAAGTATTACAAACTGGATGCCTTTTCTAAGTCCAGGTCAAATTTTGCTATAACCATTATTCAGGGGCTCCTGGAACCATATCCATCCTCTTTCCAGGATGGCTTTGGTATTCAACCCCATAGACTAAGGACTTCTGCAGCAGTGGGAATGATGATCACAGTACAGTTGTGTAAGTTGTACTTACCCATAAAGGTAGATATTCAAATTCCTCAGTGCTGCAGTAGCTGCACCCTTCCCTCTACCCCCCCCCACCCTTGTATATAGTTGTAGTTGGGATATAAAGAAGGGTTGTGTTTGCTGTACAATTTATATGTTCTAGTTCTACTTTATATGTTCTATTGTTAATATTGATTGGTCATTTCAAGATACAAGGCTGTTCTCTCACTGTATTGGCAAGAAAGTCCTGAAGAAAATTTCACTCCGACTGCTGTTTTCCCTCCATGGAATTAGCCAGTCAGCAGTTGGAGTGAAGGAGATGAGGGAGCCAGAGCTTTTTGAAGCTAGACAGTTGCTGTTTCTATGGTGGGAAAGAACCCATATAGCCTAATTGTCAATGCAGCATTGAGGAATTCGAACATCTACTGTTATGGGTAAGTACAATTTATACAACTGTACTTTATCCTTAACACACAGATAGAGCAGAAGGATGATTGAATTTGTAGTATTTGGGAGAAATTTCTGGCTGGAATCAAAAATGGCACTTATATGAATACTCAAAGTGATAGAACTGATGGTAGGGTCAAACTATTTTTAAAGAGCATGAAAAGAAAGACCAGTAATTATAACAGATTGCATAAGGCATGCATAAAGAATAAGTATAGTATTGCTTGGTTGAGAAAGTAAATTAAAAAAGAATTAGCAAGGGGGTGGCTTGTATAAAAATGGGAAAAAGGGGTTGTGGATGGATGGATGGATGGATGGATGGATGGATAGCAAGGAGATAGCAAATATAGAATTATGGCCATATAATTAGTATTTAAAAAAACAAACTTTTTTAGCTATACAATGATAAAAGCAAGTGATTCTAAACATGTGGCAGCTTTGAGTTTGGGTGGGCAAAATACTGATGATGTGCACTTATATCAGCACAGTTCACAGAAGCATGATGACTGGTTGTCTGCATAAAGGGACGGCACCCTGACTGCAGGTGATGACACAAAATTTAGAGTAGACCTGAGAGGGATGGGAGCAAGTGGCTGAGGTGATCTGGTCTATCTTGGGGGGAGGGTCAATTAAGTCTCACCACAGAAGCATCACTTGGGGAAGAATCTGTACTGTACTTTGCTACAGAGCAACTTCAGAGTGTGAGCCTGGCTGAGGACCATACCTCTCAATTTTTTTGTAAATAGTCCCTAATATTGTCTCATATTTTGCCATGACCCTCATAAAATGATTTCTTTTCAGATAAATTCCTGAGGAATACAGTCAGTCAGTAATGACAGACATTAAAGTCTCATACTTCTTATTGTTCAAAAAATCCATATTGATGGAAAGCCTGCTGTTTTATTAATTTTTTTTTGTGTAAATTAGAGTAAAATTTAAAAATTATCCAGATTTTAGGCCTTTGTCCCCAAAGTTATTTTTGTCTTTGTCTAGAATTCTTGGCCAAATAAGTTGAGCAGTGTGAGGACTGTATATAGTCTAGCCAATTAACATAAGTGCAGTACTAAACATGTGCAAGTAACTCACTGTAGCCAGGAATTACAGTACACCTACCAACCAATGGGAGCAGAGCTGAGAGAAGCTCAACAAAAAACATGACCTTTCACAGTATGATGGCCGCTTTCATTAGTTTTTGCTTCTCCTTCCTGGTGTCTTCCAATACAGAAAGTCAAAATGAATGAATGAATAAGCCAACAGGGATGTAGCTAGATGGTCACAGGGTGTAGAGGAATCCAGAAATAAATGATAAATAAATAAATACACAAATAAATATTATGCATTACTCCAGAGATAACTGTATAAGCAGCAGAAATGAAATGCCTTTTCAGGTTAGCTGGGCTCACTCTCCATGATAGAGTAATCATTTAGGAAGTCTAGAAGCACTGAAAAGTGTTGAGAAGAATTAGTTGAAGTGCTTTGGAGGTGTATCAAGCACATGCCATTGGGAGGAAGCCTCTGAGTACATCAAGGACATTTTGGAGGGATTATATCTCTCAGATTGCCTGGGAATGCCTGGAGGTCTGACAAGAAAAGCTGAAGATTGCTAATGGTGAAAGGAAAGTGTGGTCAACCCTGCACAACTTGTACCACCGTGAACCTCAGCTGGACAGGTGGTTTGGAAAGTGATGGCAATAACAGTGTATAGTAGAATGGAGTACATGCACAACTTAGAATGTTTTAGAGTGTCTACTGCATAAAATAATAAAAAAATGATTTCACGTTACAGCAGTGGTGCACAAGCTTCTAATCAAGGAACCAGGGAAAAGCAAAAACATAATTTCATCCTTTATAAAAGTCTTAGCATGTGGCATTTTAAAGTTTGTTTTATTCAAATCTCAGAGTATCTCAGCTGCTTCACAATGTACTCTAAATAGCACTGCTTGGAGCAATGTGCAAAAATTTTATTATTTTTTTCTACTTTTTAAAAACCTCTAATGGAATGGTACACCCACTTGTGCAAACTCTGCTGCACGTACTCACTCTTCATCAAAACTCAGTCATTGCTAACTCACTGTCATGAGTTAATGTTGTAGTGGTAGTTTCAAAAGAAGATTCTTCGAATTGTTTGTCAAACTGCAGACAAATACCCATTTAGGAAGGCCTTGTTTAATCATTTATTTTCAAGCTAGTCCTGTTCATGTTATTCATGTTATCTGAATGATGGAACCTCATTGCTTTTTACTGTTCCAGTAATGCAGAAACTATTTTTTCTGTTTAACAATCAGGCTCAACAATAAAATACAAGAAGAAATAAATATCAGAGGGAAATGTAGTAGAACCTTTTGCCAATAATCAGACTCCTGTTAAAGATATCTTTGATAGTTGTATAGCTTTAATGCACATGTTGTGTAAGTTTCTTTCTTCTTGTATATACTATGGTCTTATGTCCTAAACTGACCACCGTCTATGTGAATAAGTGGTGTCTCCATGTTTATGGATTGGATACAGCAATGTCAAAGATGACATATTTGTCATCATGTCATACATATCTTTTCCTTATGTCTTACAGGACTCTCATATCTGCAGTGTGACTGACTCTATCTACCAGTGACAACTTGTCAGTGCTATATTGTTTTAAGAAATAAATATCAGAGGGAAATGTAGTAGAACCTTTTGCCAATAATCAGACTCCTGTTAAAGATATCTTTGATAGTTGTATAGCTTTAATGCACATGTTGTGTAAGTTTCTTTCTTCTTGTGTATGCTATGGTCTTGTGTCCTAAACTGACCACCGTCTATGTGAATAAGTGGTGTCTCCATGTTTATGGATTGGATACAACAATGTCAAAGATGACATCTTTGTCATCATGTCATACATATCTTTTCCTTATGTCTTACAGGACTCTCATATCTGCAGTGTGACTGACTCCATCTACCAGTGACAACTTGTCAGTACTATATTGTTTTAGGACTTAAAATATGGTTCAACAATGAAGTCAGTGGACCTAAATGAAACTTTAGGGTGGTTCCCAGCTACAAAAACATGGAATGCTATAAACTAAAATGTTTCTGAAATCCTTACATTCTGCATTGAAATACAAACCCTAACTGATGCATTTTTTCACTTTATCTGTAACAAATAGTATCAAATATTTAGTACTTTGCATTTTGTTCACAGAGTATAACACAGTTTCCACATTCTTAATTTCAGTAAATATCAAAACCTACAATATAGGCCTGCTAGCTACAAAATAGGCATCCATCTGCACTGCTGAATGGAGTCAGATGTGTCATAGATCCTGCTAGAACTAGAAAGGATAGAGAAGCTGAAGATTTATTTTTTTTCCTGGTGTTGAGGGAGACAGCTGTCATGTCACGACTACTAAGGAAAGCTGTGAGGTTGTTATATATCTAGCATAGCACAAGTAGTAGGGTATATATTACACTGTTACATCTTGTGTGGCATTATGCATACTAGAATAGAACACAAGGGTTGATAAACCATTTCAAACCACAAAAATAGGAATGGTGTATCCGTAATTGTTGGTATCAGAGGAACCAATGTCATGGAAAGTAGGGTGACAGGGAAAATCAGGTCTGGGGCTGAAATCAGCTTGCAACAACTTCAAGGAAAATGTGTACTCAGTCTATACATTTCAAAACCAGCTGTAAAGAACAGAAAGTCTGACATTAGGCATAATCACTTCCCAGCAGACCCACAGCCTAAAATGCACATTGTTTCAAAAACATCCAGACTGTTTCAACTAACATAAATGAGCTTTTCACCTGTCACACTGACATTATTACACTTGGCACTATAGCAAGCCTGTTGGATTGAAACACGGATATAGGGAGCATTTATTTATTCAGCATTGCCACACGGTAAAATAAAAGAAGCATGGTTAGCAGTCAGATTTGTAAAGGTGACACCAGTGGACCCCAAAAGTATGCAGAGCATTATAAAGTAATAACCTTTTACTCCAAAAATTAGGGGAATATATCTTTTCTAATGAGATACTTATTTAATGAGACAGCTGTTTAATACATTCTTTACAGTTATATTAAATAATAATCAGTCTGATTCAAGCTAATTTCCCAAAGGCACCACCTAAAACTCTGTACTGCCTCTTTTATTCTGTTTATCAACAAGGTCTGAAAAGACCTCCTCAGCCACTATTCCCTACTTTATGCAGCAAATATTTTGATTACCAAAGTGCACGCACAAACATTAACAAATTTATTTAGCTAGATGTTGCTATCTTACAGAATTGGCAAAAAAGAAGTAAGCTATCAGTTAATCCATAAAAAATCCACTGTTGTAATCTTAGGTATGTCATAAAAAAATCTCTTGTGCTTAATCCCCCTATTTACTAACTCACAAGGAGTCCCCCTTTCTTCTATAACTGTACAGAGGTATCTCAACCTCATAATAGATTAGTCACTGTCATTTTAGTCACACACTGGAAGACAAGTAGGACCGGAGTTCCGCTGTGGAAACTCCTAACCAGGATAAGCCGAAAGACACAACAACAACAGCAAATGGAAGACAAGTATAGAAAATATTAACCTAGCTAAATGTCTTATACAGCTTTGCTAAAGTAACTCAGCAAGAAAGGCCATAGACCTGAATATTCTAAGCCCAACATTAGAATATGGCCTTTCTATCATAGCTCTGAACTCACCACAATATTCTGCTATTCTGCAAATAAAAAAAATATCTTAAGGTTTATTTGTCTTGGCTAATTTCAAGAATTGGCTCCCAGTTACAGCAAGAACTAGCTGCCTCTTAAATTCATTTACATATAAATTGATCAGTGATAAATAATATCCCCCTCTAAGAACTAAATTCATGGTTCCAACTACTCCCTGTGTAGCCAAGAAGCCACCCTTCTACACCACCTCCCTTTAATCTCATAATCGACAAAAAGACATTCTAAAATATAATACCTGCAAGTCCTCCCTTTAATTTTATAATCGATGAGAAGGCATTCTAAAATATAATATTGCAAGTCCTCCTTTTAATCTCATAATCAACAAGAAGGCATGCTAAAATATAATACCTACAAGCCCTCAATTTAAT
>NC_056745.1:1211823558-1211886058 GCF_019279795.1 Protopterus annectens | reverse complement strand
AGGTAGAAGATAGAATCCACACAAGCCGAATGATTGCCACACTTTATTGTAAAATCCACATAGATCTTGTTGTAAAATCCACACAGGTCAAGTGCTTTCGTCAGAATGACTTCTTCAGAACAATTTCAAATTAACCAAATTAACACTAATTTGAGGTACATAAGGAATATAAGGAATGTCTGGTTAATTTGAAATTGTTCTGAAGAAGTCCTTCTGACGAAAGCGCTTGACCTGTGTGGATTTTACAAGATCTATGTGGATTTTACAATAAAGTGTGGCAATCATTCGGCTTGTGTGGATTCTATCTTCTACCTTTCCACTTCAGTGGGGTTAGGTGGTATTTCGTGTTTTTCGGGGACTGGTTATTGGCTTGGAAGTGGCTGTTTTTTTATTTTTTAATGTTAATTTTAACAAACTGTATGAGAATGTTGGAATGATGGCTTTATTGGTTAGTGGTTTTGTTACTCTTTGTTGGTCATATTTCGTTTTGCTTTAATTTACTTTTCATTATTAGTGTAGCTCTATCATAACAGTTAAAACTATTAGTTTAACTTCACCTTTATTTCCTGCTTTATTGCCACAAGTCATTTATTGTTAATAATAATGCAGGTTATGGATATTAACTCTGCTGTGTGAAATATCAGACAGTGGCATAATTAAAGAGTTTAACCTCTTTTGCAAAGATATGGGTGGTATCTGAATCTTTCCTGGCAGAAACTGTTCTTATAGTGAAATATTTATAGTTATCATAAACTAAAGTTTCTATCTTTTAGTCTTAAACTAGTGCTGAGATATCTTGGAAAATAATATATGCATTAGATTATAATGTATATCTAAATACACAAAATGACTAAAACACCTTTAAAATGCTGATTTTGCTCAGGCTTATTTCAGGTCATGACGTGAACTGAACTAATGTCGGTTGGAGCTCCAGAGGTACTTGCCTGGAAACTGAAAAATATGCATTGTGCAGAGATGAATGTCCATGAACATCAGCATAGTTAAAAGATTATGCTTCACATATTTGGAGCTACATTTGAATTGTGATGGACCGAAGGTTCAGGCATATAGTAAATAAATGACTATAGATATTTTGTTTCTTTTTTGGTGGGGGAAGTGATCTATATTAAACAAAAGAAAAAAAGATGATTTATTTTTGTGGTGTGTGTTGAACCATTGTGGCCAGAGACATGACAGTCAGAGTAGTGCAGATAACAAACTGCTAGAGCTCGAGTGGGTAAATTAAAACTCTGCTGATTATATCTGTATAGAGTAGACATACTGCCATGAGAGGTTGATTGTACACCCTAAGAAATACGAGCATTAAAGTGTTATACTATTTATGTTGAGAAACATTTGTTTAGAAGCATTTGGTCAGATTTGATGGAATTCAGTCTCCTATACACTGATATAACTACATGTAGTGCTGTTAATGTTAGTACTCTTATATGTTCAAGTTCTGATTGGAGCAGTTAAATTGAATATAGTTGCTGTATGCAGGTATATACAGTAATTCTCTTGAACCTTTAGAGGACTATACCATGACACTCGATTCTTTCAGCAAAGTATTTACTGAGTATTTAATGAGCACAACATTGTTGACTTTATATTTCAGATACTTATAAGATTTTCATTCTTCTTGTCATTGGACCAATTGACAAGGTATAGAAATGACTTAAATATACTATATAATACAAGTTTTATGTATATGAGCTAATAGATGGGAAATGTAATGCATGATTTGTGGGAAAAAGTCTCTTAATTAGAAGTTATGTACCTACCATAACGTTCCATGTTAGTTGTCTTCTTCTCGTCTTCTTTCTTGATGGATGGGTTCGGAGCTGAACCTCGGCTCCGACTCGGCCACTCTAAAAGCTCGAGAGCTAGTTCCACCGGCTCAAGGCTCCCCTATATCCCACAATGCTAGGCGGTAACTCCTCAGATCTCGTTTGTAAGCTAGGCCCAGCTAGGGAAAATTCCATAAAATGGAAGAAAAAAAGGATAACCCACCTCTATAGGCTGCCTAAAGGGTGCCCTAAACCTGACTGAAGTAATATATATATATATACATATATATAAATACATATATAGAGGTGGAAGAAAGGGTAAAGGTCACAAAACAAAACTCCTCTAGGTCTGTCCAGGCAAGGGAAGGAGGTGGGCCTTAAAGAAAGAAGGCGAGAAGAAGACAACTAACATGGAACGTTATGGTAGGTACATAACTTCTAAATGTTAAGTTGTCTATCTCGCCTTCATTCTTGCTGGATGGGACCACGTCCCTAGCACCTTGTCCCGGGTGGCCTATCGGAACAGACTCTTGAGTACAGTGGAACCAAAGTTGGCTCGGTTTCTAGAGACTAAGTCCAACTTATAATGAGAAATGAAGGTATGGGGAGAAGCCCAAGTAGCTGCCGCAAAAATGGAATCAATAGGCAGCCTGTCTTGGAAAGCTATAGATGTAGCTAAAGCTCTAGTTGAATGAGCCCTGGGTTTGGTTGGCAACTGTTGATGTCTGATCTCATACACAAAGGTAATCAATGAAGTAAGCCATCTAGAAAGAGATACCTTAGAAACTGGAAGGCCCATTCTGCCTTCTGCATAGGAAACAAACAGTTGATCAGACTTCCTAAATTGTTTGGTCCTGTCTAAATAGTACCTAAGTTGGCGATGAACGTCTAACCAATGTAATTTTTGTTCTGATCTGTTCGAATGGTTAGGAAAGAACACAGGAAGATCAATAGTTTGATTCAAATTTGCCGGTGAAACTACCTTAGGCAAAAAGGACGGGTTGGTATGTAAGGACACCCTATCCTTATGAAACACAAGATAAGGGGATCTACTACACAGAGCATGAATTTCAGAGACTCTTCTGGCTGAAGTAATAGCTACCAAAAAGAGTGTTTTCCAAGATAGCAATTTTATTGAGCATGAAGTCGCAGGTTCAAAGGGGGGGAGAATCAAGGACGTCAGAACCAAGTTGAGATCCCATAGAGGAGGAGGATCCCTGATAGGTGGTTTGAGGAGAAAAACTCCCTTTAAAAAGGATTTGCAGAGTTTGTGAGACATAATGGAGGACTCTGAGATTCCAACATGAAAATTAGATATAGCTGCCAATTGAACTTTGATGGTAGAAGGAGACGAGCCTGAGTGGAAAAGTTCAGCTAGAAAATCTAGAACTGATTGAATGGAAGCAGTAAAAGGATCTATATCCTTTGAATGCGCCCAATAGGAAAAACGTTTCCATTTACTATGATAAATCTTCCAAGTGGAAGATTTATGAGAGGCTATTAAAATATCTCGAACTGAGTGAGATATTAGAGGAAGCCTGGCTAGAGTTGGAATTGGAGAAACCATGCTGTGAGGTTCAGAGAAGGGAGGGAGCGGTGCAACTGACCCGACTGATGGGTCAAGAGGTCTGGAACTGGGTCCAGATGCCAGGGTTGCTCCAACAGATAACGGTGAAGAAAAGGGAACCAAACCTGTCGACGCCAGTAAGGGGCAATGAGGATCATGGAAGCTTTCTGAGCGATGGCTTTCTGTATTAGTTGAGATATCAGTGGAAAGGGAGGAAAAGCATACAGAAGTCCCCGGGGCCAATCATGGACTAGAGCATCTCTGCTGGGATGGCCTGGTTGGGGAAAGAGAGTGAAATAATCGTCGCACTTGCTGTTTTGGGGAATAGCGAAAAGGTCGCAGCAAGGACGGCCTCACTTTTGAAAGACTTTGTCCAACACTGAATTCTTCAGAGACCACTTGTGAGGCTGAGAGTTCATCCTATCCTGAAAACCTGCAGTTGTTGGATCCTTTAACATTTCACTTGCTTCATAGGTTTATAGTTCATAGGTTCATAGGTTGGTACTAGGCTATCAGCCCTAGGGCCTATACAAGCCTAGCCATAACAATTCCCTGGCTATTTCTTCCCACATTATTTACTTTCCTGGACCCCTGTCTAGCAGGGTAACTGACGTGATCCCTGGGGTGAATTTCCTTTCTCCCATCCAATCGTCAAGGTTCCTCTTGAAGAGGTCCAAAGAGGCACTCTGCTTGACATGTATGGGCAATCTATTCCAGAGTCTGGGGAGTCTCTGGGTCAGGAACCTATCCCTCCAACATGTTTTGTTTATTGTGATGACAAGGTTTAGATCCCTGGAGCGTGTAGCTCTGAGGGATTGGGATTTCTTTAAGTGTAGCATGTCCAACAGCTCTGGGTTTGACATGGCCTTGTATGTTAAGCAGAGATCGCCTCTGAGTAGACGATATGCGACAGAGTATAGCTGGAGTTTTTTAAGGCGGTCAGCGTAGGGCATCTGCTTTAGGCCTGTGATTCTTTTAGTGAGGTATTTCTGAGGCCTTTCCAGTTGCTGCAGATGTCTTGAGAGGTACATACCAAATGGGGCGTTGTATTCTATAATGGTCTCTCTGGAGACGAGTGAAATGACACAGGTAGTTCAGCGAGTGCATAGAAAAGGTCGCTGATGAAAACATCCGCTTCCCGTACCTGTCCATAGTCCTAGACTCCTTGTTAGCAGGATGGACAGGCACTGAAGGATCAGCTAGCTCCTTCTTGGTAGCTGCAGCTACCACCATAGCATCCACAGAGACACCTTTGGTCAAAAATTGTTTGTCCTTGGGGGGAGTGATAAACTTTGAAGGTCTCCTGGGGGTGGGGTCCACAGAGTCAGGAGCCGTCCAGGCCTTCTTTGTCACCACCTGCATAAGGGGGTCAAAAGGAGGGGACACCCAGGAGGTGGAAGGGTGAGAGCCAAACAACTCAAGATACACCGATTCATCCTCTGAAGGGTTGAGGGCAGGCCAATTCCCCCTCTGTTTTAAGATCTCAAGGATGTCTGCAAAAGAGACATCTTCAGAGGGGGAACGAGGGGAACCTTCAGAGTCCTCTAAATTGGTGTCAGAAGTGACAGACTCAGGGGAGTCGATGTGCTTCCTCTTGCACTGCCTCTTCCTAGGAGGCTCTCCTACCGGGTCAGGAGAGGCCTCGGAAGAGGAGGAGATCCCCACTGGGGATACTTGAGGAGCTGGCTCTCTGCAATCCAGGATGAGAGAGTGAGCAGAAATCACCGGAGGCACTGTGGAGGGAGGGGCAGATGGAGCCGACTGTCGGGTTGAACCAGGTTCTAACACGCTCCTCATGACCTCGAAGGCACCCCTGTCAGGCAGAGCCAGAGGTCTCCGCTCCGAAAAGCTGAAAACCTCCCCCGGCATTGACAGTGATGGCTCCGTGGCCAATGTCGGAGCTGAACTCACCAGCGCCGAAGCACCGAGAGGGAGAGCGGGGTTGGACAAGGGTCTGATGCCACTCGCCCCCTCGGAGTCGACGAGGGAAATTCGGCACCGAGATTCTTCCAAGGAAGAAATCGGAGCAGACGACGGCACCGAAGACAACGGTATCAGTTCTGACGCAGCCACAGTCTCGGGTCCGAGCCTCCCCGGCTCCAAACTCAAAGGAGTCGGAGGAGGAATATTCTGAGGGATGGGATTAGCCATCAACTGTTGAGTCGGGCTTTGAAGCATCTGGGCTAGTGCCTCGGACTTAAGAAGTCGACTCACTACCCTCTGAAGGTCATGATCTGAAAGTCTCAACGACCTAGAGGAGTGAGATCTATGGCTCCGTTCAGACAGCAATGGGGATGCTGGAGCCGAATGAACGGAGCTGATAGATGGTGACCGAGACCTTTTTCTAGAGGTTGGTTCCGACAATCTGATCGGAGCCGACTCACCGGTGTCTGCCTTGGCTCCGGCTGGAGCCGAGGAAATAGCAGAGACATGAGTTCGAGAATCATCGGCTACGGCCGGAGCCGATGTTCGAATAGCCTTCGAAGCCCCAGAAGATGACTCAGATACCAGAGCCGATGGTCTGGTAGGCTTCAAGGGTTTCCCCGAAGACTGAGTCGGGGGACCCTCAGGCTTCAATAAGCCCCTTAGAATGAGCTTATTTTTACGCTCCTGCAGGACTCTAGGGCTGAAGCCATGGCAAAGAGCACATGAGTCCTGCAGGTGCAAAGGTCCCAGGCAGTACACACAAGAAGTGTGACCGTCTGTCAGAGATATTTTCTGACAGCACGAGTCACACTTCTTAAAGCCTGAGACCTTTGAATCCTTAGACATGTCTAAGTAGAAAAGTGTAGCCACCCAAACACACACACACACACCGATTACTCTTATAAAAAACTTAAATAAAACTTATAAATTAAATTACAAGTAATTTAGAAAATAAATTCCCTACAAACGCAGTCACTCCAACTACTAGGAAGGGAGGGAGTGGGTCTAAGGCCCAAGGGAAGAACTCTAGTGATATTCAGGAAAAAACAGGGAAATTTTTGAGTGGAAATGGGAGGAAACTATTTACTCTATAAACTATGAAGAAAACTAACTTAAAAGGGGAGTTTATCTAAGAATTAACTAGTTTTACTAAAACTGACCTGACAAGCCGGTAGAAACGCACCTCGATCGCTTAGCGGCAAACGAGATCTGAGGAGTTACCGCCTAGCATTGTGGGATATAGGGGAGCCTCGAGCCGGTGGAACTAGCTCTCGAGCTTTTAGAGTGGCCGAGTCGGAGCCGAGGTTCGGCTCCGAACACATCCAGCAAGAATGAAGGCGAGATAGACAACTTAACATTATATATTATATTAGGGATCATCTATAAATACACTTAGAACTGTACTAACTTGGAAAAACTATTCTAGCTGTACTTTTACATCTCATAATGGTAAACAAAAATGTATATAGAAGTAACAAGAATATTATTAGAAGTATTTTTATTTCAAGCTTGGATTACTTTTGGATCTCACCTAAATTCCATACTATTTTTAGGCTTCTGGTATCATAACTGTACTCTTAAATATATTCATAATCTAACTCATGAATGTGGTTTAAAACAAGATGATTGATTATATTTAAAAAGAATAAGAATGCATGCACAACAGATGATTGGTTATATTTAAAAGGAATAAGAATGCATGTACAACAGATGATTGGCTATATTTAAAAGGAATAAGAATGCATGTACAACAGATGATTGGTTATATTTAAAAGGAATAAGAATGCATGCACAACAGATGATTGGTTATATTTAAAAGGAATAAGAATGCATGCACAACAATTATTTACAATAATGATACTTCCAACCAAAGCTTACCTAAACATCTTTAGTACATATGCAAACTCATAAAGAAAGAGAAAGAATATAAAATTATCTTGTCAGATATATATATATAAAATTCTTATTGTATTCCATGATGAAATTAATGATAAATATTTTAATTTAATTTTACAGAATTAATAATATACTTTTTCTGAATCTGATAAAAACTTTATTTTAAAATCAGTAGGAAACACTAACAAGTACAGTTTTGGAAATATATAAAATGTATACACAGAGTGTTTTTTAAAACTGTCAGAATTGGACAAAATATTCAACAATTCACAAGCTAAATGCTGGAGATATAAAACTGAGCTGAAATTTGGAAACATATTCTGTTTAAAGATACCTGTGTTAAGTCATACTGGGGAGATATGAAAAGCTTTGTACTAGTTTTATGGATAGAAAATCTTTCAGTTCAGAAACAGTTGATACTGTTCATGTTCCTAAATGCTTAAAAAATGACCGGATACTAATTTGTTGGTTAATTCTGGCTTCAGAAAGGAAACATATCCTTCCAAAATCATGTTACAGTATTATTAACTGATAGCATATCCTACCGAGGATAGCTGTACATCTGGACTGCATACCAAAGACTGGGTACCTTCCTCATTCAGTACTTATGATATGTCTAAAGATGGAAGGTACATAAGGGATGTACAAGCTTGAGTTACCTCTGAACTTGTTTACTTTCATCTTGAAAGCAGAACTTTGCTTTGTCTTTGGTCTGTAAGATGTAAGACTAGTACAGTTCCCTAGCCATTGGACAGATAAGTACCCAATTGGGGACCCTTCCTTTTCTTATTGCTTCTCCTAATTGTTGTATATGTCAACCAAGGAGGCAATTTCCACACAAAAATCATGTGAAGTGTTTGTTTTGCTGTGAACCTTAATCAAACAACAAAGAATGTGTCATTTGTCAGTTTTGTGTCCCTAAGACCCTCTGAAGCTATCTCTTTTACTAGAAGATATACTTAGAAAATTAAAGTCTCAAAGAGCTCACTCATGGCATAGTGTCTGAGCCTTCCCACCCTTACATCTAGTCATTACCAAAGAATAAGAAGCCTAAGAAGGCTAAACTTGATGTTTCAGCTGTCCAGCCCAAACCATATCCAATGTGTCTGTTGCCCCTTTGCTATCAAGACCACGTCAGAGGCCAATATGTGGCAACTCATTCACGTCTTCCTTTTTTTTTTTTTTTAATTTCTCCAAGTCTTTTGGGTTTCTAATACCATGACAGGAATGGACCTCATTCCTAAGTCAAAGTATGATTAAAGTTCATGAAATTAGTATTGTTTCAATCTTTGATGTTAGCCAGAAGTGCTGTTCACAGCACCCACAATGTGCCCAGTAATGACTCCCTCCACAATTCATACAGAGTTACATGTATCTGTAAAATATCTAAATGCGATTCCAAATTCTTTTTTATAAGACCTGTTGCTCCTACTACTACTACTACTAGAACTGTCTGGGTATCCTTGTTCCACATGGCTCTCATTTCTGCTTACAAATCTGGAGCATTTCTCCCCGGGCCTCCGCTGAAAACAGGCTCTGTGGAACCTAGTCGGACTTTCCCGGTCAACAAATGTTAAATAAATAAAAATAAAAAATCCTGATATTTTATGACTTTGCGTCTCTCTGTACGCAAGACAATGTAGTCACCGGGTGTAACAATTTCAGTGATCAATGCTACTTTTGTCTTCTTTTTATGGACCACTATATCTGATTTTCTCACATCTAGCTTTTGAACTGTTTTATAAGGGTAATCCTATGTGATGTAGACTTCGTTGTTTTCTATTATACTTTGTGGCTCATGTTTCCAGTGTTTTTCAGCAACTTCAATACTATAATGTTTGCACATCCCCAGTGCAACAGTCTTGCCACATTATTATGCCTTTCAGTATACAGTCCTTCTGCCATTAGTATGTCAAAACCAGCAGCAAGGTATGCAACTGTTTCCAATTCTGTTTTACAAAACCTATGTTTGTCTGTTTTTCCCACATGTTTAATGGACTTTGTAAACCAATGTGTATGTAGTCCCCAGTCTTGGGCCACCAATATTAACCTTTCATCTTTTGGTTTGAATTTGCCAGACACACTAGTCATTGGTGACTCCATAGTCAGACACACTGACGTCCCGCTCACCAGACTGAGTAAGGAGAAGGTCACAGTAAGCTGTCTGTCGGGCGCTAGAATCCGCCACATAACGCAAGCACTCAGGTCTCTCAACAGCAGGTACAAATACGACTCAGTCATTGTCCACGCTGGTGTAAACGACCTGAGACGTACCTCCTTGGACTACATGAAAAGAGACATTGAGGAGCTCTCTGATTATGTAGCCCAGGCAGGTATGACCCTGACCTTGAGCAGTATCCTACCTTCACCAAGAATGATGCCACAATACAGAGATAAGATGATCAGCTTTAACAATTGGCTTAAACACTGGTGTCATTCAAAGGGGATCCAGTATCTGTCTGCCTGGGATGACATGCTGGACAAGCCACGCTGCTTAAGGGACGGCTTGCACCTGTCACCCTGGGATTCCGGATATTGGCAAAGGCTCTTGCCACCCCATAGTGCCTTTTTTAGGCAAGGCTCAAATTCTAAACCTACCACCCTAGAACACAAAAAAGGAAAAAAACTAAGGGTAATGCTGCTCAATGCCAGAAGTCTAAATCTCAAAATGCACGCACTCGAGGCCCTTCTCAGTATGGAGAACATCGATGTCTGTGCTGTGACAGAAACCTGGTTCAAGGCTCCTGAGAGCACCCCAGCGCTATCAGGTTTTACCTCATATCATGCCCGCCCCAAAATCAGGAAAATACCAAGAAAGGGGGGGGGGGTATCCATATTCATCAAGGACACCCACACCTCAAGACTGGTGGCAACGCATGATGCATCGGAGACCATCCAGGTGCAATTAACTGTAGGCAAGACTGCTCTGCAAATTGTAGCATGTTACAGGCCACCCTCACAAACTCAGGAACCTCACATGGCCTTCCTGAAAACACTAGAGGGGATAAATGTATCACCAAACACCATCATACTAGGTGACTTCAATTACCCAAATATAGACTGGGAGCACTACTCAAGCCCAAACACCCTAGCCCAAAAGTTCCTGGAATTCATAAACTCAAATGCCATGGAACAACTAGTCACCATCCCCACAAGAGGAGATAACATACTTGATCTCATCATCACGAACATGGGAGCACAATGTTCAACACCGAAGTATACCCCTCACTGGTGAGATCAGATCACAAACTAATCTCGCTGGAGGTCCTCATCCCACCCCACCTGAAATAAAAAGACCACAGTAAAGAACTTCTCAAAAGCCGACTTCACACTTCTAAAGACTAGTGTGGTCTCCTTTAAGGCCCCCGAGCTGGCGGAAAACAGTACTCAAGCCGCTGAATCACTTACAAATGCCTTCTACCAGCACCTGCAGGACTGCATGGATAAGGCAATCCCAAGCAAAACAAAGACTCTTTGTACCAAAGGCAAGCGTCCAGTCTGGTGGACCCCAGCCATAAACAAACTCTACAACAAAAGGAGGAAGCTACTACAAGATAGAGCAAAATCCTTAAAAGGTAAGACACCCTTGATCACTATAAGTAAAAACTAAGAGCTCTCATAAAATCATCCAAAGCAAATTTCGAGAGAAAAATAGCTAAAGACTCAAAAGACAATCATAAGGCCTTCTTTAGCTATGTTAGAAACCTAGGAGGAAACTCCCAGATATGCTCAGAACTAGTTCAAAATGATGTGAAGATTACTGATCCTACAGACATTGCCAACATACTGGCTGACAGGTTCAGTGCAAACTCCCCCTCCCCAAAAGGAGAGATATCTATACCAAACGATTGCAGCCCCCAAACATCTCCAGCGCCCAAGTGAGAACTGCTCTCCAAAGCAAAAACACAGCATCCATGGGACCTGATGGTGTCCCGGCTGTGTGCTCCACGAACTCAATGAGGAATTAAACCCACAGCTAGGACAGCTGTTTAATCAAAGTCTTACCTCTGGATACGTACCCAGGAGTGGCGCACTGCAACTGTGGTCCCACTTCACAAAGGCGGTGCCTCCACCGACCCTGGAAATTACCGCCCATTAGCTTGACAAGCCTTATCTGCAAAGCCATGGAGAGGATCATAATGGACCTCATAAATAAAGACATAGGGAATTTGCAGACTTTGGATCCAACCCAGTTTGGCTTTGTCAAAGGCAGATCATGCCTTTTAAACTTGGTTGACTTTTTCAAATCAGTCACCAAAGCCATTGATGAGGGAAAGGCAGTCCATACAGCCTACCTCGATTTGGCTAAGGCCTTCGATACAATACCCCACTCGGGTATCATTGAAAAACTCATCAGCTTAAATGTTAACCCATACATCACAAGATGGGTTGCAAACTGGCTGAGTGACAGTACCCACAGGGTCAGAGTTGCTGGCGCCATGTCAGACTCAAAGCCTGTCACAAGTGGTGTCCCACAGGGCTCAGTCCTGGGCCCACTCTTGTTTGGCATCTACTTTTCCAAGTACAAGCAAACACAGGAGGGTTATGGCTGACAAAGTTTGCAGATGACTGCAAACTGGGCCATAGTAGAAAACACATCTGACACAGATATCCTTCAGAAGGGTCTCACAGAAACGGATAACTGGTGCCAGAGCCACGGCCTAAAGTTAAATGCCAGAAAATGCATAGTCATACCCTTCGGGAAAAACAAGGTTACCCCTAGCTACCAAATAGGTGGCAATCCACTGAGCACAGAAGAAGTTATCAGGGACCTGGGGACCCAGGTTGATAGTAGTCTGTCATTCGACACCCATGTAGCTAAAGTAGTTAGGAAGACCTTCTACATTGCCCACCTTATCATGAAGGGATTCTCATCTAGATCAAGGGAGGTTATAGTCTCCCTTTACTCATCACTCATCAGACCAATGATTGAGTACAATGCCCCATTCGAATGTATCTGACCCGACACTTGCAGCAGCTGGAGAGGCCACAAAGTTCCTCACCAAAAGAATAAAGGGTCTCAAAATCTATCCTATGCTGCCCGACTGAAAGAACTCCAGCTCTATTCAGTCGCCACCGCTTGCTCAGAGGTGACCTTTGCCTAACATACAAGGCCATGTCAAACCCAGATTTGATGAATATGCTTCACCTCAAAAATCTAGATCCATCAGAGCCACAAGGGCGGGAGACTTAAACCTCGACACGGCTATTAATAGGACGTGCTGGAGGGTAGATTCATCACCCAAAGACTCCCTATGCTGTGGAACAAAATCCCGGTACATGTGAGGCAGAGCACCTCGCTGGCCTTGTTCAAGAGAAATCTTGACCAATGGATGGGAGATCGCAGATATACCCCAGGGATTACCTCAGTGTCACTGCTCGACAGAGGCACAGCAAAATAATGGGTATAGTTCCCCATACTAAAGGGGTGGCATAAGCCACAAAACGATGGGCTAGGCTTGTAAATGCCCTCGGGCAGATAGCCTAGTATGAACCTATGAACCTATGAACCTATGAACCATTCCTGCATTTGATCCTGATCAACATGAGGTTGTTCCAGGAGTTTTCTATACTTGTAACTACATTTATGCATTTTCTACATTTCTTGCCTTTTCATCTTATCCTTCACATTATATTCTTTCTTTTGTTTTTTGGCATATTCAGTTGCTGCCTGATTTTTATCTACTTCTGGTTTGATTTCCATTCCCGCTTGATGCTGATATGCTTCTGCTAGACTAAGAAGGGAAGTCATCTTAGATTTATTCTCCTCATATTTCAAAACTTTCAGTATGTTTGGGTCTTGTGAGGTCAGCAGATATGGATGCAGTCCCATGATTGCAGATCAAATTTATGGAGGCGCATACCTCCTTCAGTACAGGGAATATATAATTGTTGTATATTCAATGAGCATGAAACATCCTTTTGTTTTCCTGTCTAATCTATCCAACATTTTTTGGGGCCAGTCAATCACTCCAAATCGAAGTTAGGACAGGAAGAGCAAATTGCTTTATAGCTTGAACTTTGTTCCTTGATGTCAACGCTGTTTTCAGGATTAATTTAAGTCTTCTAAAATATTCCTTACTAAGTTTTATACAGATTTGTTCATGTTTTATTGTTGATCCTTCATCAATGCCCTTATATTTATACACTCCCGCTTGCTCAAGTTCTTTTATATCACATTCTTGTCCCAGACTGATATTTTCTTGGTGCTGCAGCTGTCCTGCTTTTTAGGTTGCGTCTGCACATTTATCAAGACCAGATGACATTCTTATATCATCTGAAAAAGTTTTGACTACTTGCAGTTGTATTATCAGTTCCTCATCTGATAACCTATACAGTTTTAAATCATCTACAAAGAGAAGATGAGAAGCCTTTACACTTTCTTGCTTTCTGGGAGCCAGATTATAGCCTTGGCATAAACTGTTAATGGGTTAAGGGCAAGGTAAAAGAACAGTGGTGACAGAGAGTCATCCTGGAATATCCCCCTTTGAATTTCTATCCTGGAATAATAATTTGTCCTTTATCATAGCATAACTTCAAAGTGGTTTGCCACTGTCTCATGGTTTCTGTGATGTAGTTTATCAGTGTAGGGTGTATCTTATACATTTTTAAGCACTCTTTAATCCATGAATGTGGGATACTGTCAAAAGCTTTTTTGTAGTCTGTCCATGCCATACTTAGACTCTTACCCTTTTTACAGTTGTCCACTATGGCTTTATTTAACAACAAATGATCATTTGTTCCATATGACTTTTTTTATTACCCTTTTGTTTTATTGCCATAATTTAATTTTCTTCTAAATGACTATAAAATCTGTCTGCATCAATTCCAGTGTATAGTTTATACTTTGTCGGAGGGCAAGCTATTGGTCTATAGTTTTTAGGGTAGCTTGCAGGTTCACCCTTAAGTATGTCCACTGTGGCTTATCTGATGTCTTCTTCAGACAGGAAGAGGAAAGCTCAGCTGGTTATCTCCAGGGGACTGAAGGGTCCATACATCCACTATCCCTTTTCCTATTTTTGCACATGGTGTTGGAGTGTCACTTCAAAAGTAACAATCATCTAGAGACAAGGTTCATACCACTGTGTGGTTAGCCTTGCCATGGCTGTCTACAATACCACCCACTTACATGCTTACTCAAATCTAAGGCCACTTTAGAGTGTCTAATCCACCTACTACATGTCTTTGGTATTTAGGAGGAAACCAGAACACCTAGAGGAAACCCACTCAAATGCAGGGAAGACGTAGACTCCAGGCTGAAGGGTATTTCTCATATTTTAATTAGAGATTAAATACCTCCTGATTCACTGTGTTTTGTTTAAGCAGACATCCCACCAATGAAAAAGCAAAAGACCATTCATACTTTTCTCCCTCATGTTGTGAAAGATCCACAAGAAAATGCCAAGACTTTACTCAAGGGTTGTTTAACTTCCTTGTGTCTTTGAATCTGCTTAAGTATTTTCAAGCTGGGCTCCTGCTTTGCTTGCTTCTTCTATCCCTCTTAGTAGACATAAGGAGTCCTTCTCCTCCTCCAGAGAAGAAGAAGATCAGGATTCTGATTAGAATTCACTTACATATTATTTACAAATCTATTCCCTCTTGGCTGTGGACTCTGATGAAGATGACACCTTTTCTACTGACTGTCCTTTACAGGAGTTCTCTTTGGGAGATACAGTGGTCAAAATGATGCAACATTTTAAGTGGGAAAGCACCAGGATTACTGATGCACAATAGAGATATTATGCCTTTTTGGGCATGGGTGCTCCTAAGCCATCTGCCATTCACCTGTCCTTGAAGCCCTACTGAATATTTTCAATAATGCTTTTCTGTATCCAGAATCTCACCCTCCTGCTCCCAAGAAAACAGGTAGGTTTTGTAAGATACCTGAAGATCTAAAGTTTCTTTATAAAAATCCCTCTTTTGAGCTTGCAGGAATTTCCCTTTCTTTGGAAAAACATTCTAAACTATTGTTCTCCTCTAATGTGTTTCCTACAGATAAAGATAACAGGGTATAAACAGATATGGTAAAAAATGTTTACATCTCTGTTATCCAGGCCTTTAGGGCTGTCAACTATCAGGTGCATATAACAGGATATCTTTTACCTATCGTCTCTAATCTGGGGGAAGTAGTCAATGCCATGCCAGAGTCAGACAATAGGTCTTCTGCTCTAACTCAGTTTACTTTTGCATCTCAGATGACAAAGCACTCCATCAAGTACAATTATGATGCTGCAGATGCATTTTATAGAGCAGCTGTATCAGGGCCTGATATTTGCAGATATTCTTGGTTAGGCCTTCAGTCCTTATTAGAAGATGTTAAGGTCATCCTGTTGGATTCTCTACTGGGCAAACAATGCCTGTTTGGATATGTAGCAGATCTGTTTAAGACCTTAACGGAAAAGGGGAAAAATATTCAGGATCTGAAGCAGATTTTCTTTTCCTCATTTCCTAAGTTCCAAAGATGTTATATTGCTAAAGCCGTCTGATTAGTCAGAAGAGATCAAAGGCAACTCCAAAAAAGGAAAAAAGGACTAACAAAAGGAGATTTCAAGAGAAATAAGTACAGAATAACAAGAAATCTAAGCAATCCTTTTCTGACAAACTCACAACCTTATGACTATCCCCATTTACCTCCCCCTTCTCCTTGGCCAGGTTTCCCTATCACTAAGACTAACTCTCTTCCAACCTGGAAGGAAATCCATTTCTATTGTAGAAATGGGGCAGAGAATGTCTTGGAATGTTGTCCCCCTATCTCCGAGTTTCCCCAAACTTCTCAAAATCATTTGCTTCTAGTTCTTTCTCTTTTACAGTACATAGCATAGTGTTGGGTAATTGCCTCAAAAGTATTGTGACTAATAGAAGGCACAACTGTAATAATAGAGAGGTAGTATATATAGCTACCTGTTTAACTTGTCCTGCTTTATATATAGGGAAGACAAGAGTTAGTACTCAATGTAAGAATTTATCAGCACATCTATGCAATTAAAAAGAAAAATAACAGTACCCTAAGCAAACATGCTAGGGATTGCCAATGTTTATAAAAAATGTGTTTTTCGTTTTAGAGAAGGTTGCCAAAGATGAAAAAGGGGGAAACTAGGAGGAATTTAGGGAGCTACACTGGCAGCTGCTATTGTATGTCACCTAGCTCCCAGGCATTAATGAAAAAAATCAGAATAAGCAATGGTTTGAGCTTGAGAGTGGACAGGTTATAAATGTATTTCATGCATTATGACAATTCACAGTGACATGAGATTTATGAATTAAGAATTAGAATTTTAGATTTGTTTTAACTGTTCAAATTGTTCAAGCATGCCTCTTTGGAATTTAACACCATTGTTCTTATGCTTGTAGTTACTTTTAAATAAAAGCTCCAAACAGTCACGAAAGGAACGCTGCGGCTTGCAGGCAGTGGATGACTGCCTTATACTGAAATATTTCAAAGAACGAACCACATCTACGACAAATGAATCACCAATTCTGGCACAATAAGTAACCTGTTGGTTACATAAATGAACTCCAAAACAAGAAAAGCCACCAACTCAAAAGGTGGATAGAAGCTTCCTTTATTCAGTGTGCGCTACTAGCCCGGGTTTCTTCGGACTGTACAAAGAACTAATGGCAGCACAGCCCATATATACCTTAAGTGATCAGCTGACTAATAATTCAATTAAAAACATTATTCTTAAAAACAAGTCTAAAACATAAACAATTCTAAAACATAACAATTTGTAGCAGCTTTTATACAATGAATATACTAAATATGATGCATCAAAATGTGCAAAGGAGCTTAAAAAATATACTAAATATGATGCATCAATATGTGCAAAGGAGCTTAAAAATAAATATATAAAATATATAATCAAACAATTCAACTCATCATAAACATTTACCACATAACCACTAGATGGTGCTGTATTACATAGAAAATGCATTAATGTGTATATGTATGAGCACAATCAATATAAGCATCACTAAAAAATTAGAAATAAAAGGCTGTTCTACTAATATACAACATTTTTATGGAACAGCATTACTGAACAATGTACTACCTCATAAAGGGCCATCTTATTTCATCACCTTTCTCAGCCTTCTCTTCTTGAGAAAAGGTTGTAGGCTAATTTTATCATTGAGCCCAGGCAAAATCTGCCTTACATCTGATGATCCACTTGGTTTCCATTTCCAGTGTAAGATTCTCTAGATCACCACCTCTAGAATTGGGATCTATTGCCTGTATAACAAGAAAACTAAAGGTATGGGCTGAACCTTTAGCTTTATGGTGTTTGGCTAAAGCGTTCTTTTCATCACCTACCCTCATGCAAAACATGCTCCCTAATCCTTTCTCTCAGCTCTGTTGGTTTTGCCAATATAGAACGCTGAGCAGGAGCAACATAGGGCTAAGTATACAACGTTGGCCGTTCTGCAGTTTGTCCCAGTGCAAAATTTGAATGTTCTATCTAACATTGGTGGTTTGAAGGTTGTTTCTGTGTTGATAAATGTGCATTGATTACAACCACTGCATGGAATGGTGTTATAAACTTGTGTGGGTGCATCCTTAATATTCTTATGACATAGCATCCTCCTTAGGTTCAAACTGTTCTTAGAACAAAACCAACAGAACGCTGAGAGAAAGGATTAGGGAGCATGTTTATTGCATGAGGGTAGGTGATGAAAAGAACGCTTTAGCCAAACACCATAAAGCTAAAGGTCCAGCCCATACCTTTAGTTTTCTTGTTATACAGGCAATAGATCCCAATTCTAGAGGTGGTGATCTAGAGAATCTTACACTGGAAATGGAAACCAAGTGGATCATCAGATGTAAGGCAGATTTTTTGCCTGGGCTCAATGATAAAATTAGCCCACAACCTTTTCTCAAGAACAGAAGGCTGAGAAAGGGGATGAAATAATATGGCCCTTATGAGGTAGTACATTGTTCAGTAATGCTGTTCCATAAAAATGTTGTATATTAGTAGAACAGCCTTTTATTTCTAATTTTTTAGTGATGCTTATATTGATTGTGCTCATACATATACACATTAATGCATTTTTCTATGTAATACAGCACCATCTAGTGGTTATGTGGTAAATGTTTATGATGAGTTGAATTGTTTGATTATATATTTTATATATTTATTTTAAGCTCCTTTGCACATATTGATGCATCATATTTAGTATATTTTTAAGCTCCTTTGCACATTTTGATGCATCATATTTAGTATATTGATTGTATAAAAGCTGCTACAAATTGTTATGTTTTAGAATTGTTTATGTTTTAGACTTGTTTTTAAGAATAATGTTTTTAATTGAATTATTAGTCAGCTGATCACTTAAGGTATATATGGGCTGTGCTGCCATTAGTTTTTTGTACAGTCTGAAGAAACCCGCTTGGGGTGAAAGCGCCACTGAATAAAGGAAGCTTCTATCCACCTTTTGAGTTGGTGGCTTTTCTTGTTTTGGAGTTCATTTATGTAACCAACAGGTTACTTATTGTGCCAGAATTGGTGATTCATTTGTCGTAGATGTGGTTCGTTCTTTGAAATATTTCAGTATAAGGCAGTCATCCACTGCCTGCAAGCCGCAGCGTTCCTTTCGTGACTGTTTGGAGCTTTTATTTTAACTACGGATCGCTGTTCTTCCGGTGGAGCCTCTGTTGCTGATTTGGTCTTACATTTTTTGTTTCCACACGGAGGATATGGCTTGCACGAACGGAGGTGATGAAATAGAGCTAGCATATGTTCCGGATGCCACTGGTATTACCGAACGGATGCTGGGAAGATTTACTGACTGCATATCAGGTACTGACAATGCCCTGTTGTTTTTTGAGCCAAATGAGGAGCGTGAATCTGAGAAAGATAACGCTGATGATTTGTTAAGGCTAGCGGATGATTTGGAACAGCTCGAGATTGAACTTTTAAAATTAAAGAAATTACAGCTGCAACGGCAGCATTTTGAAGCGTGTCTGCAAAAACGGATTATACCGAGAGGGCTTCGAGTCCTTAAGATGCCTACTACAGGTAACCATTACCCTGAACTATTATTAAAATGGCAGAAGTTAAATATGGAACTGAGTTATAATTACATGAGACTCCTCATTGATTATCACAGACCTGAGGAGGAGTTAATCAAAGAAAAAGTGACTGAGATGTATAGACATATCAATGTAAAGTACCAAACATCCAAAAAGACTTTGGGATTGGATAGATTAATGGACAATGTTTTGTTATATGAGAGGAGGTTAACTAATCAAAAGAAAACAAAAATTGAGAGGGACGTTACTGATTTCAAAAATGGTCATGTCTTTACTTGGCCCAGAACTGTTACACCTAATGTGACATCACACAATACTGTTCCAAGAGAGGTTGAAGTATGTAGTACAAAAAGTAAAAGTAGTAGCAATAATGATGCAAACATTACTAATATATTAACTGATGATGTTTCTACAAACTATATTTTAACCTCTGATAGCGCTTCCACTGGCATGGAGGAAGGCTTGAATAGGAATGTGAATAATGTGAATTTGTATCCTACTGTAATTCAAACCAAAGGAAAGTCGGTTTGTGTAGAGAACAATGTTCCAACCACTGTTAGAGGCATAGTTAACTCAATTAATACCATGAATGGTGATCTGATAGGAACAAAGAAAAAGGTTATCTCTTCAGATAGTGGAAAAGCCACTGACCACATGGTCCCTAGGCATGAGGTTCCTTTCCCCATTCAGTCCCCCCGGTTCAGAGGGAGATCTCGCTCCATGAGCAGGGGGAGACAGAAAAGGAAGGTAACAGATATGGAACAAGCAGGACCAACCCTAAAAAAGATGTGGGGAAAGAAAGGGAATCCTTAGTACTTAACCTTTCTAGGAGAGAGTTAACTGGGTATGAGGAACAAGTCCTTAACAAAGGCCTATCTTTTATACCCTGTAAAACAAGTGATATTACTGATTCCATTATTGACATGAAGCTGTTTGCCAGGAATGTACAGTTGAGATTAGATTTTGGCCTATATGACAAGGACAGAGTAACGGACATTTTTAAACCAGTAAGCACTTACACTCCTGTGTTACACCCTGTAATAGAAACATTCACAAAACTTGTAGAGAGTGATTTATATTCTTATTACTCCAATCGAGATAATAGAACTAAGAGGCATAAGAAAACAAACTTGACACATTTAGAAAGGGAAGCCCTCCAAGCTTTAAAAACGGACATGAACATTATCATCACACCTGCTGATAAAGGTGGTCCTATTGTAGTTATGGACTCTCAACATTATATAAACAATATGAATATTTTATTGAGAACTGACGGATCTTACACAAAGGTTGACATCAATGAAGTGATGTTGAAAATATTTAGAGTGTATGACACAATAGATGACCTACTTAGAAGCAGGTTGATTAGGAAAGATTTTTACAAGTTCCTGAAGGTGAATCATCCATTTATACCCATACTAAAAGGGCTACCCAAAGTGCATAAGGGTCTGGAAAACCCATGAGACCCATTGTATCAGGTCGGGGTTGGTTAACCGAACCGTTCTCACTCTTTGTAGAACATCATTTAAGGACTGTAGTTAATGAAAACCCATATGTATTGAGAGATAGTAAGCATTTCTTGATCGATCTATATGATTTTATGTCAAGTTTAAGTGATGGAGCAGATTATCTTATGGTGACATTTGATGTGAAAAGTTTATTCACAGTCATTCCCAATAAGATAGGCGTGGAGTGTGTACAGAATTATCTTAAAAAGCACACAGAGATGGACATGCAGTTCATTGAGTTATTAGCTTTATTTTTGGAGATCATTCTGGAGAACAATATATTCTTTTTTAATGAAGAAATGTACTTACAAAATGATGGCGTAGCTATGGGCACATCTTGTGCCAATAGCTACGCCAACATTGTTATGGCTGAATGGGAGAAAGAGACACTATTCCCTTCCAAGAGTTACAAACAATATGTACTTTTTTATAAAAGATTTGTGGATGACCTCTTTATGATTTGGGCAGGTAGTGAGTCTTCTCTATTGGCGTTTGAGAAAGAGATTAATGGGTACACTGACTATCTGAAATTTACCATGAATTATTCCCAAGATTTCATCCCTTATCTAGATGTTAATGTCATGAGGCTACCTAATGGAATAGTCAATACATCTGTCCATAGGAAAGAATGTTTCAGAAACACTTTATTACACAGAAGTAGTATGCACCCTAAGCACATCTTTGAGAACGTTGTTAAGGGACAAATTATGAGGGCCTCTAGACTTAATCCCACAGAGTCTGGATATAAAGATGAATTGGAGGGACTCAGAGACAGGTTATTAGAGAGAGACTATAATGCTACACAAATTGATGAAACTGAAATGGAAGTATTGTCTATGAGAAATAATAGAGCCAAACCTTATTTCTCAAACACCATAGAAAATATGAGTGAAAATGAACATATAGACATTAAGCATGGGTTTGATTATGTTAAAATACCTCTCTACTACACAAGTGACATCTTTGATATTAGAGCCATTATAGACAAACATTGGCATGTTCTACGGGTTGAAGATTCCATCAGTAATTTAGTTGGGGCTAGACCTAGATTCAGTTATAAGAACAGTTTGAACCTAAGGAGGATGCTATGTCATAAGAATATTAAGGATGCACCCACACAAGTTTATAACACCATTCCATGCAGTGGTTGTAATCAATGCACATTTATCAACACAGAAACAACCTTCAAACCACCAATGTTAGATAGAACATTCAAATTTTGCACTGGGACAAACTGCAGAACGGCCAACGTTGTATACTTAGCCCTATGTTGCTCCTGCTCAGCGTTCTATATTGGCAAAACCAACAGAACGCTGAGAGAAAGGATTAGGGAGCATGTTTATTGCATGAGGGTAGGTGATGAAAAGAACGCTTTAGCCAAACACCATAAAGCTAAAGGTCCAGCCCATACCTTTAGTTTTCTTGTTATACAGGCAATAGATCCCAATTCTAGAGGTGGTGATCTAGAGAATCTTACACTGGAAATGGAAACCAAGTGGATCATCAGATGTAAGGCAGATTTTTTGCCTGGGCTCAATGATAAAATTAGCCTACAACCTTTTCTCAAGAAGAGAAGGCTGAGAAAGGTGATGAAATAAGATGGCCCTTTATGAGGTAGTACATTGTTCAGTAATGCTGTTCCATAAAAATGTTGTATATTAGTAGAACAGCCTTTTATTTCTAATTTTTTAGTGATGCTTATATTGATTGTGCTCATACATATACACATTAATGCATTTTTCTATGTAATACAGCACCATCTAGTGGTTATGTGGTAAATGTTTATGATGAGTTGAATTGTTTGATTATATATTTTTATATATTTTTAAGCTCCTTTGCATATATTGATGCATCATATTTAGTATATTTTTTAAGCTCCTTTGCACATTTTGATGCATCATATTTAGTATATTGATTGTATAAAAGCTGCTACAAATTGTTATGTTTTAGAATTGTTTATGTTTTAGACTTGTTTTTAAGAATAATGTTTTTAATTGAATTATTAGTCAGCTGATCACTTAAGGTATATATGGGCTGTGCTGCCATTAGTTTTTTGTACAGTCTGAAGAAACCCGCTTGGGGTGAAAGCGCTCACTGAATAAAGGAAGCTTCTATCCACCTTTGAGTTGGTGGCTTTTCTTGTTTTGGAGTTCATTTATGTAACCAACAGGTTACTTATTGTGCCAGAATTGGTGATTCATTTGTCGTAGATGTGGTTCGTTCTTTGAAATATTTCAGTATAAGGCAGTCATCCACTGCCTGCAAGCCGCAGCGTTCCTTTCGTGACTGTTTGGAGCTTTTATTTTAACTACGGATCGCTGTTCTTCCGGTGGAGCCTCTGTTGCTGATTTGGTATTACTTTTAAATAGTTCAAAATAGTGTTAAAACACAATGGTTTTAAAATATATTTTTGTGTGAATTCATAGGTATGTATGTATTGTTCAGACAGACTGAATATTGTTTTGTGTTATACTAGTTTATAAAATTACTGTGCTGTATTAGCAGTATAAAGAGCAGGATGTGATGTTTTTAACAGTTCTGGTGAAATGATGTTATTGTTTACTGTGAAACTAAAGTGCTTCATTTTGAATAAATTGTTTTGGTCACAGCAAACATGTTTATATTTTATTTTGGTTTCTGTTTACGCCTTTTTACAACTTGTGTTGGAGATACTGAAGCAGAGAAATAGAGAATGACTAAAAGGAACAACTGTTAATCATTGGTCAGATGATATACAACTACTAGTAAAATATGATGTTAATGAGATTCACATGTCTGAAGAAAACTGAAATCTAAATAAATTAAATGTTATTGCAATTGTCTTTAAAATAGTAAGATACATTTGAATGTTGATCTTATTCATTTTTGATTTAACTCATTTGTTATAGGCATGAATTGTATATACTGTACATAGTTTTGTTTTTAATTTTAAATATATATATATATATATATATATATATATATATATATATATATATATATATAGGTCTACTTCAGTAGATCGAAATTACACTTAATCGAATCTTACGTTAGCAAGACGACATCACCGAAGTTTGAATAAACTGAAGCTTCACTTTACCATATTTTTCAAAGAGAACAGAGACACGTTGCCAACATGGGGAAATTTGCTCTTTCCCCACTGTAGTGCGATGTCACAGATGGTATATTTAGTTGGGGGGGTGTGGGGGGAGCAGTGCGCTTGACATACTGCTGTTTGTTTTTACGCTGAATGTTGGCCAAATAAAGTACGTTTTAAAAATGCTTGTTTCTCAATACAGAATAAATATAATTGCTTGGAATTATTTTAAACTATTAGATAAGAAAATGTTTTTATTATAAAAAGGTCAAACAACCAATAAAAACTGTTGAAAAAATAATTCCATCTGCCTGCCTACAGTTGTAAGGTGAACCATTTTGGAAAACAGGATAGCTGGAAGGATATGGGGCTTCTATAAAAACAGATGGTTATTACACAGTCTCATGGGCCATGCAATGTAAAAAGAACACAACCCAGAAAATACTTGCCAATAGCTTGCACACTTTTATATTTCTTCTGAAGATACTATATCTACCTTGTAAATATTGTAAATCGCTTCTTATGTCGAATGAATGCATGTAAACTGTTTCCTTACTTTAATCGATTGTTATGTATAATGTTACTACACTTCAATTGTTATGAAGGTATTTCCTAAATGATTCTCCACAGTACAGCCTTCTAGATACATCAAAATTATCTTTGTCAACTAAGCCTGATACAGAATGTTCATTCATGTAAACTGTACTTTATTTTTGTGACTTACTTTTGTATCTTTAATGTTTTATATTATATTGGAGCTTTTCTCTCCATGCCTCCACTGAAAACGGGCACTCATGGGCCCAGTGGACTTCCCCGGTCACCAAACTGAAATAAATAAATATATGATTGTTTATGCATGTTACCCAAGTTATCTACCCTGGTGAAATTAAATAAAAACACTTCCAGAATTTGGTGAAATAAGTGTTAGAAGGCTTTGCTGTTAAGTAAAATACTTTACAGTAGATAACTGCGTACTAAATAAGCCATGGATCCATTTATTTATTTCAGGCATTGTAGAGACCCATTCAATAATGGTATAACTAAAACATGTCTTTTTTCTTTCTTTCAGATCAAGACTCTGACTGTAATTTATGTAACAATGCTCTCAATCAGGTAGGTGTGAACAGCTCACTGGGATTACCTAATGACACAAGTATTAACATGCTTACCTGGATAATGTGTGAAATTTAAGTTAAATGGTCGTTGCTAGTGTCATTTGTTTATTTACTGGAGCAATGGTCAGACATGGCTAAAACTCAAAGATATTAAGTTCCCAGGTATGAATTTATGTCGACGCACCCACTGTTTATACACCATATTTATAATCTAACAAGATCGCCTTCATTTGGCAAGCAAGACACAAGTAAACATTTGTTTTGGAAGCAAACAGAAACTTTACTTATGCAAAACAACCAAACAGAAAAAGCTTGAATTGCATCATACATAAAAACAAATATAAAACAGGACTTGAATATGGCTTACTACGTCTTGTACTACACACAGCCCATAAAACCCACAGAATACAAATTCCTGAGAATAAAATCTGCAGATTCATACTTTTGTCTGACCCCTTTCTGCACCATTGTAAATTACTTGAAAATAACTGGTTTTCCTGACTACTAGGGTATTTCTTCTATGTATACTAATATTCTAGATAATAAAACAAAGCTATTTATTTGTTGTTATTTAACAACAAATGATTCTTTGTTCCATATGACTTTTTTAATGCCTTTTGGTTCTATTGCCATAATTTAATTTTCTTCTAAATTACTGTAAACTCTGTCAGCATCAATTCCAGTGTATAATTTATACATCATCGAAAGGCAAGTTATTGGTCTATAGTTTTTAGGGTAGCTTGCAGGTTCACTGTTAAGTAGGAGCATTGTTTTTCCTGTTAGCCAGGTTGGTGTCTGTTCAGGGTGTGCATATAAATAGTTTTTACTCATGGCTAAATCTTTGTGCAAAGATGTTAATACTTTAAACCAGAAGTTAGGTACTGCATCTGGCTCTGGGGTTTTCCAGTTAGAGGCTTTGTTTTATCTTTGTTTCAATCTCTTTGTCTGTTACTTCATCTCCTTTCATATCCTGTACCTTTAAACTTCTTTTTCTTTTACTTCTATCCATTTAACATGTTTATGTTCCACAGGATCTTCATAAATACTTCTCCAAAATGTATCTGTTTCTTCTTTTTTGGCGGTCTTTCAATTCCTTTTATCTTATTTACCAATCCTGTCTAAAGCTTTTTGAGTCATCAATAAATTGTTCATTTTGTACTAGTTTTTCCACCTGTGCTGAGATTTTAGTTTATTTGTGATAGCGCATGATAGATCCTGGTCTGTTCTAACACTGCGCATTGCCTTTATTACGTCTATCTTTCTTAGTATTTTTGTTGATTTGTTCCCTCTCTTCTAACAGCAACACTTCTTATCTTTAATTGCTTTATAGTTTTCTCTATTCAATATTTCCATGATGGTATTTGATTTCTCCCCTTCCTTTCCCTCACTGTCCTATGTTCTTGTGGTAGAACTTTGTCCGTTATTAACTTAGCTGCACAGTAATATATCCTGCTTACTTCTGTTATATTGCATGGATCTCTGTGGACAGTCCTAGTTACTGTATTAATTTGTTTTATCAAACTTCTGACTTTTTGGGTTTTATTGACCTTCTGCAGTCTATTTCTTTCATTGATTTTAATATGTCTGTCTCTATTAAATCAAGCAACTCTTCTCTTAACTCATTTTCTTCTAAACTGAGGGCATTTTTTCTGTATAGACCTTGTTGTGTAAAGTCTTTGCCTGCAGTACACAATGTCCAGGGTTTGATCCTGACCTCCAGTCACTATCTTAGTGGAGTTTGCATGTTTCCCCATCTGTGTGGGGTTTCTTCTCAACTGTGATGTACGATAGCTCCTAGACAGGAGAACTCGGAGACCACAGATCGCATGCTGCATTAGGGCTATGGACCTTTAATGGTTCCTTGTTGTATTTTTTTTTCTACAGAGAAGTCTGTCTTCTACACTTCTGTTTTCAGTGGTAAAGTTTATTAGTAAATGTGATTGATATCAAACTCCCTAAAGACTTTTTGTTTGTTATGTGTAGATACAGTGATATATAATGACTAAGGTTGTTGCCTTTTAGACACAAGGTCCAGAGTTTGATGTTGACTTCCTGTTACTGTCTTTGTGGAGTTTGCATGCTGGCCTCTCTCTATGTGGTATTTCTTGTGAACTGTGTGTGCAGTTTCCCCTAGACAGGACACCACGGACTGCATGCTGCGTTGGAATAGCCACTCTGGTCTTTAAATTGGCTGTTATGGATTTGATCACATTTTCTAATATTGCCAGAAAAAGGCAGAGGTATTGGCTGATAAGTGACATGATGACTCAACCTACTCTGACCTCCATCGGGTCCCCTTGCTAATGATGGAAGGAATCTATGGGCCCTTTTGGCCAGTGTGTACCTGCAGTAAAGTCCAGCAGTCCAGAACCAGTAAGCTACTGGCAGCTGATGACCAGTTGCCCAGCTGTATTTACATATGATAGCACTGTTGAGGGTTGAGATGGTGGCCTAATGGTTAAGGTGTTTGCCTTACAAACACAAGGTGCAGGGTTTGAGTCTCACAAGGGATAATTGGCTAGGCTTAAAAAGGCTCGCAAGGGCAGTTAGCTTAGTACTAACCTATGAACCTACTACCCTTATCTAAAGCTGAAACTTCCATTAGCAGAAAACAGTTTTGGGCTAAGGAGCTATTAAAGCAAAAAATTCTCATTGGCATGCCCCTTCCACCATTTAAAACCATCATTGGATCAAGGGCCTTCCTTATAGAAGGGACTTCCTATCTAGAACCACCTACCAAATGAAGTTAAAAATTAAGAAACCAAAAAAACATCTCTGTACAGAATATACCTGCAACTACTACCATGATAATGGTTAATGTAACACAATTTCTACATACTAGATCCTAGGTTTTATTGATTAAACTCTATGTTTGAATTTATTGTTAACATTGTAATAACAATGTCTGAAATTTTTTATATTTGTACTACCTGTAATTTGTATATATTACTGAGGCCCGAGTTAACAACTACCACCACCAGTACTGTTGGCCAAAAGAGTGCTGGTGGAAATTGGGCTACTGTTGGCCGAAGGAGGAGAAGAGGGGGAAGGCATGCCCAAAGGCAGTAAAGGCTAAGACTGTGGTAGTGAGGGTCAGAACTTTGAATGTTGGCTGGTATAGGGAGAGAGCTAGCTGATATGATGGACAGAAGGATGGTTGGTACATTGTGTGTGCAAGAGACCAGATGGAAGGGGAGCAAGGCTAGGTGTATCAGAGGTGGGTTCAAATTGTTCTATCATGGTGTGGATGGGAGGAGAAATGGCATAGAGGTTATCCTGAAGGAACAGTATGCTAAGAGTGTTTTGGAGGTGAAAAGAGTGTTGGATAGAGTGATGTTTATGAATCTGGAAATTGATGGTGTAATGATGAATGTTGTTAGTGCATATGCTCCACAAGTTGGGTGTGCGATGGATGAGAAAGAAAATTTTTGGAGTGAGTTGGATGAGGTGGTGATGACTGTACCCAAGGGTGAGAGAGTGGTGATTGGAGCAGATTTCAATGGGCATGTTGGTGAAGGGAACAGAGGGGATGAGGAAGTGATGGGTAGGTATGGTGTTAAGCAAAGGAATGCAGAAGGTCAGATGGTAGTGGATTTTGAAAAAAGGATGGACATGGCTGTGGTGAATACGTATTTCAACAAGAGAGAGGAGCATAGGGTGACATACAAGAGTGGAGGAAAATGCACACAGGTGGATTATATCTTATGTAGAAGGGCTAGCCTGAAGGAGATTGGAGACTGTAAAGTGGTGGCAGGGGAAAGTGTAGTTAGGCAACATAGGATGGTGGTTTGTAGGATGACATTGGTGATCAAGAAGAGGAGGAAGAGTTTGAGGGCAGCACCAAGGATCAAATGGTGGAAATTAAAAAAGAGTAATCGTGAGGCGGAGTTCGGGGAAGAGTTAAGACAGGCACTGGGTGGCAGTGTAGAGTTACCGAATAGCTGGGTAACTACAGCAGAGCTAGTAAGGGAGATGGCTAGAAAGGTGCTTGGTGTGACATCTGGAAAGAAGGAGGACAAGAAGACCTGGTGGTGGAATGAGGAAGTACAGGAGAGTATACAGAGAAAGAGGTTGGCGAAGAAGTGGGATTGTCAGAGAGATGAAGAAAATAAACAGGAGTATAAGGAGATGAGGTGCATGGCAAAGAGAGAGGTGGTGAAGGCTAAGGATAAGGCTTATGAAGAGTTGTATGAAAGGCTTGACACTAAGGAGGGAGAAAAGGACCTGTACCGATTGGCTAGACAGAGGGATCGAGTTAGTAAAGATGTGCAGCAGGTAAAGGTGATAAAGGATAATAAGGGAAACATACTCACAAGCGAGGAGAGTGTGCTGAGCAGATGGAAAGAGTACTTTGAGGGGCTGATGAATGAAGAGAATGAGAGGGAGAGAAGGTTGGATGATGTACGGATAGTGAATCATGAAGTGCAGTGGATTAGCAAGGAGGAAGTAAGGACAGCTATGAAGAGGATGAAGAATGGAAAGGCTGTTGGTCGAGATGACATACCTGTGGAAGCATGGAGGTGTTTAGGTGAAATGGCAGTGGAGTTTTTAACTAGATTGTTTAATGAAATCTTAGAAAGTGAGAGGATGCCTGAGGAATGGAAAAAAAGTGTTTTGGTACCGATTTTTAAGAATAAGGATGATGTGCAGAGCTGTAGTAACTGCAGAGGGATTAAATTAATCAGTCACAGCATAAAGTTATGGGAAAGAGTAGTGGGAGCTAGGTTAAGAAGGGAGGTGATGATTAGTGATCAGCAGTATGGTTTCATGCCAGGAAAGAGCACTACAGATGCGATGTTTGCTCTGAGAGTGTTGATGGAAAAGTAAAGAGAAAGTCAGAAGGAGTTGCATTGTGTCTTTGTGGACTTGGAGAAAGCATATGACAGGGTGCCTAGAGAGGAGTTGTGGTATTGTATGAGGAAGTTGGGAGTGTCAGAGAAGTATGTAAGGTGGTACAGGATATGTATAAGGGTAGTAAGACAGCGGTGAGGTCTGCGGTGGGAGTGACAGATACGTTTAAGGTGGAGGTGGGATTACATCAAGGATCAGCTCTGAGCCCTTTCTTATTTGCAATGGTGATGGACAGGTTGACAGACGGGATCAGACAGGAGTCCCCGTGGACTGTGATGTTTGCAGATGACATTGTGATCTGTAGTGAGAGTAGGAAATAGGTGGAGGAGACCCTGGAGAGGTGGAGATATGCGCTAGAGAGATGAGGAATGAAGGTCAGCAGAACTAAGATAGAATATGTGTGTGAATGAGAGGGAGGATACAGGAATGGTGGGGATGCAGGGAGTAGAGGTGGTGAAGGTGGATGAGTTTAAATACTTGGGATCAACAGTTCAGAGTAATTGTGAGTGTGAAAGAGAGGTGAAGAAGAGAGTACAGGCAGGATGGAGTGGGTGGAGAAGAGTGTTAGGAGTGATTTGTGACAGACGAGTACCAGTAAAAGTGAAAGGGAAGGTCTACAAGAGGGTAGTGAGACCAGCTATGTTATATGGGTTGGAGACAGTGGCATTGACAAAAAGGCAGGAGTCAGAGCTGGATGTGGCAGAGTTAAAGATGTTAAGATTTGCACTGGGTGTGACAAGGGTGGACAGGATTAGGAATAAGTATATTAGAGGGTCAGCATTTGTTTTCTATAGTTTTTAGGGTAGCTTGCAGGTTCACTGTTAAGTAGGAGCATTGTTTTTCCTGTTAGCCAGGTTGGTGTCTGTTCAGGGTGTGCATATAAATAGTTTTTACTCATGGCTAAATCTTTGTGCAAAGATGTTAATACTTTAAACCAGAAGTTAGGTACTGCATCTGGCTCTGGAGTTTTCCACTTAGAGGCTTTGTTTTATCTTTGTTTCAATCTCTTTGTCTGTTACTTCATCTCCTTTCATATCCTGTACCTTTAAACTTCTTTTTCTTTTACTTCTATCCATTTAACATGTTTATGTTCCACAGGATCTTCATAAATACTTCTCCAAAATGTATCTGTTTCTTCTTTTTTGGCGGTCTTTCAATTCCTTTTATCTTGTTTACCAATCCTGTCTAAAGCTTTTTGGGTCATCAATAAATTGCTCATTTTGTACTAGTTTTTCCACCTGTGCTGAGATTTTAGTTCATTTGTGATAGCGCATGATAGATCCTGGTCTGTTCTAACACTGCGCATCGCCTTTATTACGCCTATCTTTCTTAGTATTTTTGTTGATTTGTTCCCTCTCTTCTAACAGCAACACTTCTTATCTTTAATTGCTTTATAGTTTTCTCTATTCAATATTTCCATGATGGTATTTGATTTCTCCCCTTCCTTTCCCTCACTGTCCTATGTTCTTGTGGTAGAACTTTGTCCGTTATTAACTTAGCTGCACAGTAATATATCCTGTTTACTTCTGTTATAATGCATGGATCTCTGTGGACAGTCCTAGTTACTGTATTAATTTGTTTTATCAAACTTCTGACTTTTTGGGTTTTATTGACCTTCTGCAGTCTGTTTCTTTCATTGATTTTAATATGTCTGTCTCTATTAAATCAAGCAACTCTTCTCTTAACTCATTTTCTTCTAAACTGAGGGCATTTTTTCTGTATAGACCTTGTTGTGTAAAGTCTTTGCCTGCAGTACACAATGTCCAGGGTTTGATCCTGACCTCCAGTCACTATCTTAGTGGAGTTTGCATGTTTCCCCATCTGTATGGGGTTTCTTCTCAACTGTGATGTACGATAGCTCCTAGACAGGAGAACTCGGAGTCCACAGATTGCATGCTGCATTAGGGCTATGGACCTTTAATGGTTCCTTGTTGTATTTTTTTTTTTCTACAGAGAAGTCTGTCTTCTACACTTCTGTTTGCAGTGGTAAAGTTTATTAGTAAATGTGATTGATATCAAACTCCCTAAAGACTTTTTGTTTGTTATGTGTAGATACAGTGATATATAATGACTAAGGTTGTTGCCTTTTAGACACAAGGTCCAGAGTTTGATGTTGACTTCCTGTTACTGTCTTTGTGGAGTTTGCATGCTGCCCTTTCTCTATGTGGTATTTCTTCTCAACTGTGTGTGCAGTTTCCCCTAGACAGGACACCACGGACTGCATGCTGCGTTGGAATAGCCACTCTGGTCTTTAAATTGGCTGTTATGGATTTGATCACATTTTCTAATATTGCCAGAAAAAGGCAGGGGTATTGGCTGATAAGTGACATGATGACTCAACCTACTCTGACCTCCATTGGGTCCCCTTGCTAATGATGGAAGGAATCTATGGGCCCTTTTGGCCAGTGTGTACCTGCAGTAAAGTCCAGCAGTCCAGAACCAGTAAGCTACTGGCAGCTGGTGACCAGTTGCCCAGCTGTATTTACATATGATAGCACTGTTGAGGGTTGAGATGGCGGCCTAATGGTTAAGGTGTTTGCCTTACAAACACAAGGTGCAGGGTTTGAGTCTCACAAGGGATAATTGGCTAGGCTTAAAAAGGCTGGCAAGGGCAGCTAGCTTAGTACTAACCTATGAACCTACTACCCTTATCTAAAGCTGAAACTTCCATTAGCAGAAAACAGTTTTGGGCTAAGGAGCTATCAAAGCAAAAATTTCTCATTGGCATGCCCCTTCCACCATTTAAAACCATCATTGGATCAAGGGCCTTCCTTATAGAAGGGACTTGCTATCTAGAACCACCTACCAAATGAAGTTAAAAATTAAGAAACCAAAAAAAACATCTCTGTACAGAATATACCTGCAACTGCTACCATGATAATGGTTAATGTAACACAATTTCTATGTACTAGATCCTAGGTTTTATTGATTAAACTCTATGTTTGACTTTATTGTTGACATTGTAATAACAATGTCTGAAATTTTTTATATTTGTACTACCTGTAATTTGTATATATTACTGAGGCCCGGTTTAACAACTGCCACCACCAGTACTGTTGGCCAAAAGAGTGCTGGTGGAAATTGGGCTACTGTTGGCCGAAGGAGGAGAAGAGGGGGAAGGCATGCCCAAAGGCAGGTAAAGGCTAGGACTGTGGTAGTGAGGGTCAGAACTTTGAATGTTGGCTGGTATAGGGAGAGAGCTAGCTGATATGATGGACAGAAGGATGGTTGGTACATTGTGTGTGCAAGAGACCAGATGGAAGGGGAGCAAGGCTAGGTGTATCAGAGGTGGGTTCAAATTGTTCTATCATGGTGTGGATGGGAGGAGAAATGGCATAGAGGTTATCCTGAAGGAACAGTATGCTAAGAGTGTTTTGGAGGTGAAAAGAGTGTTGGATAGAGTGATGTTTATGAATCTGGAAATTGATGGTGTAATGATGAATGTTGTTAGTGCATATGCTCCACAAGTTGGGTGTGCGATGGATGAGAAAGAAAATTTTTGGAGTGAGTTGGATGAGGTGGTGATGACTGTACCCAAGGGTGAGAGAGTGGTGATTGGAGCAGATTTCAATGGGCATGTTGGTGAAGGGAACAGAGGGGATGAGGAAGTGATGGGTAGGTATGGTGTTAAGCAAAGGAATGCAGAAGGTCAGATGGTAGTGGATTTTGAAAAAAGGATGGACATGGCTGTGGTGAATACGTATTTCAACAAGAGAGAGGAGCATAGGGTGACATACAAGAGTGGAGGAAAATGCACACAGGTGGATTATATCTTATGTAGAAGGGCTAGCCTGAAGGAGATTGGAGACTGTAAAGTGGTGGCAGGGGAAAGTGTAGTTAGGCAACATAGGATGGTGGTTTGTAGGATGACATTGGTGATCAAGAAGAGGAGGAAGAGTCTGAGGGCAGCACTAAGGATCAAATGGTGGAAATTAAAAAAGAGTAATTGTGAGGTGGAGTTCGGGGAAGAGTTAAGCCAGGCACTGGATGGCAGTGTAGAGTTACCGAATAGCTGGGTAACTACAGCAGAGCTAGTAAGGGAGATGGCTAGAAAGGTGCTTGGTGTGACATCTGAAAAGAGAAAGGAGGACAAGGAGACATGGTGGTGGAATGAGGAAGTACAGGAGAGTATACAGAGAAAGAGGTTGGCGAAGAAGTGGGATTGTCAGAGAGATGAAGAAAATAAACAGGAGTATAAGGAGATGAGGTGCATGGCAAAGAGAGAGGTGGCGAAGGCTAAGGATAAGGCATATGAATAGTTGTATGAAAGGCTGGACACTAAGGAGGGAGAAAAGGACCTGTACCAACTGGCTAGACAGAGGGACCGAGCTAGGAAAGATGTGCAGCAGGTAAAGGTGATAAAGGATAATAAGGGAAACATACTCACAAGCAATGAGAGTGTGCTGAGCAGATGGAAAGAGTACTTTGAGGGGCTGATGAATGAAGAGAATGAGAGGGAGAGAAGGTTGGATGATGGGCGGAGAGAGAATCATGAAGTGCAGTGGGTTAGCAAGGAGGAAGTAAGGATAGCTATGAAGAGGATGAAGAATGGAAAGGCTGTTGGTCCAGGTGACATACTTGTGGAAGCATGGAGGTGTTTAGGTGAAATGACAGTGGAGTTTTTAACTAGATTGTTTAATGAAATCTTGGAAAGTGAGAGGATGCCTGAGGAATGGAAAAAAAGTGTTTTGGTACCGATTTTTAAGAATAAGGATGATTTGCAGAGCTGTAGTAACTGCAGAGGGATTAAATTAATCAGTCACAGCATGAAGTTATGGGAAAGAGTAGTGGGAGCTAGGTTAAGAAGGGAGGTGATGATTATTGATCAGCAGTATGGTTTCATGCCAGGAAAGAGCACTACAGATGTGATGTTTGCTCTGAGAGTGTTGATGGAGAAGTAAAGAGAAGGTCAGAAGAAGTTGCATTGTGTCTTTGTGGACTTGGAGAAAGCATATGACAGGGTGCCTAGAGAGGAGTTGTGGTATTGTATGAGGAAGTTGGGAGTGTCAGAGAAGTATGTAAGAGTGGTACAGGATATGTATAAGGGTAGTAAGACAGCAGTGAGGTCTGCGGTGGGAGTGACAGATGCGTTTAAGGTGGAGGTGGGATTACATCAAGGATCAGCTCTGAGCCCTTTCTTATTTGCAATGGTGATGGACAGGTTGACAGACGGGATCAGACAGGAGTCCCCGTGGACTGTGATGTTTGCAGATGACATTGTGATCTGTAGTGAGAGTAGGGAACAGGTGGAGTAGACCCTGGAGAGATGGAGATATGCTCTAGAGAGAAGAGGAATGAAGGTCAGCAGGACTAAGACAGAATATGTGTGTGAATGAGAGGGAGGATACAGGAATGGTGAGGATGCATGGAGTAGAGTTGGTGAAGATGGATGAGTTTAAATACTTGGGGTCAACAGTTCAGAGTAATTCTGAGTGTGAAAGAGAGGTGAAGAAGAGAGTACAGGCAGGATGGAGTGGGTGGAGAAGAGAGTTAGGAGTGATTTGTGACAGACGAGTACCAGTAAGAGTGAAAGGGAAGGTCTACAAGAGGGTAGTGAGACCAGCTATGTTATATGGGTTGGAGACAGTGGCATTGACAAAAAGGCAGGAGTCAGAGCTGGATGTGGCAGAGTTAAAGATGTTAAGATTTGCACTGGGTGTGACAAGGGTGGACAGGATTAGGAATAAGTATATTAGAGGGTCAGCCCAGGTTGGAAGGTTTGGAGACAAAGCCAGAGAGGCAAGATTACGTTGGTTTGGACATGTGCTGAGGAGGGATGCAGAGTATATTGGGACAAAAATGCTAAGGATGAAGCTGCCAGGTAACAGGAAAAGAGGAAGGCCTAAGATAAGGTTTATGGATGTGGTGAGAGAGGACATGCAGGTGGTTGGTGTGACAGAGCAAGATGCAGAGGACATGAAGAAATGGAAACAGATGATCCACTGTGGTGACCCCTAACGGGAGCAGCTGAAAGAAGAAGAAGAAGAAGACTGTGACTATTGAAATGATGTATTGAAATGATATATGTTGCACAATGATTTCCTTTATGTTAAACTTTGTGATAAACTACTGTATGTCTCTTCTTGTAGTACTTTGTGAAATTCCTGTATACTGTTCCTTGAGCTTAGGTCATGGTTGAAAAGGGTCAAGAGATCAGTCCACTTACCCAGTTATCAAATAGTAATAAACATAAAAATAAATAAATAAATAAATGAATGAATGAATGAATGAATGAATGAATGAATAAATAAATAAAATAAATAAAGGCTACTACATGTAAACAGCTTGGGAGAGCAAAACAAGTTCTTTCCACCATACACTGCATACTGAGTACTTCTCTCTCTTTCTCCAGTAGATGCCAGCACTGCAATGGCCTGAACCACCTTCCTCCACCCTCCCCAATGGGCAATCAGCATTGCCAACTCACATCCAATGTGACTCATCAGCTCCTCTAGTGCCCAGGTTGCTAGTTGATCTTGGTTTTCAGGTGCACATTCAGAGTTCTGTCTATCTACACCACAGACCTAATGCCTGTATCATATGAATTTAGCACCATTAAGTACAGCATTCAGAAAAGTACAGAGGCTGAGTGCTGCTTTGCGTTTTGTGCTTTGACTCTATTATCATTTCATTGTGCACTTAGGACAGTCAAAATATTATTTTTCATTCAAACTGCAGTAATGTTTCTAGAAATATCATGTTAACAGTCAGGCCACAGACTTCCCCATGGTATATGATAGACTGTTTAGTGTCAAGCTTTACTAATTTACTAATACCATACAGACGCAGGAATGTAAAAACTTGGATAGACATAGGAAAATGTATTGCCCACCACCATTAAAGCTTGTGTAGTATAACATTCTGAATGTACTCATGTTTTGATATTTTTTAATTTGTACTTACTATTGATTATACACCTTTACTTGTTATTGCTGTCGTATAGCTTCAGTCCAAGCCAGCATTCATCACTGCCAATTTTTTGTTTATTTTATGCAACTAGAACATTGGCTGAAAAGGGATCCTAGTGATCCAGTAAGCCTACCTGTGAAATAACCAGATAAATATACAATACGCTGTTGCCATTATTCCACTACTCTACAAGGTGCTGCTAACTCAGAGCTTTCATATCACAGGGATGAACTACTCAGCACATCAGCTAAAGGACTTCTCCCCAAAGAGGACTGTGGGAAAAGAGAGAATGAAATAAGGCAGAATGTTAACCTCATTAAAAAGGCAGATTAGACAGACTAGCCCCGGGATTCAGGAAGGATGATTTTTTGTGCAAGAACAATGTAAGAGCTCCTGCATGGAAAATGGCCGCAGAGCGATTCAGGATAGTGCCGTTTTCACGTGCACAAGTGGTCCTATACTGTTTTAGCACGGAAAACTGGACAATATGCAAGTCACCTCATATGCTGGGGAAAACCATGCAAATGAGGTGATTTAGCAATTCACCAAGCTGCCAGGTCTCCATGTTAGTACAGTGTTAGTGCAGAAATGTATTCAGAAAATAACTGAGTACATTTCTGCAACTGACAAAACGGAGGCATGACAGCTCGTTAAAAAGCATGTATTATGTACAATAGACATGCCAATGGCCAAATATAAGGCCATTAGCATGAAAATTGATTAATTATTATGAAAATTAAACTTTTTTTGGGGGGCCGCTCTCGGACATTTAAGCATAGGGCAGCAGCGCACAAACAGGATCGTGCTGAAAAAAAAAAAATTGGAAAACTCAATTTTAAGTTAAATCTGCATTTTGCCATTATAGTCTGGCATGCAGAATTTAAACAATACCAGGGAGCACTGGTTGTCAAGGGGAAAGGCTCCATTTTAGTGCAGTAACTAACGACCTACACACTGGGGTATGCAAATGAAGGAGTTATACTGAATCACATATTTCTTCAAAGTGTCAGCTTGTACCTAACCATGTAGGTACAGCAATACAACAGTGCAAGTCTAAGAGCTGGATGACTTCATAAGGGGGTATGTCATGCTTGCTGTAAGCTCATTGGAGCTCTGTGGCCTGTGTTTGCCCTTAGCAAAGCACAGCTAAAGAAGGGGGTGTGTCATATGTGCCCGAGCACTGTCATAGCCAAAATGGGTGTGCGTGCCATGCACCAGGTTTTAAACATTAAAAAAAAAAAAGAGGAAATGGCAGTACTGTTTACATTGCAGCAGTATTTATGCGCAGCATGCCTCGGGGCTTAAATAGGGAGGAAGTGGGAAGGGGAAACAGCAGTAGGAAGGCATACAAGGATAACTAGCATAGCTGGCAGGTGGAATGTATCAGAATCAGCCAATTACAGATGCAGCAGCCCAGCACACTACTATAAACTATGCAAACATCTCTCAGACTGGTTTTGTGGAAACGGTAGTAGGAAGGCAATCATGGAGAACTAGCATAGCTGGCCGGTGGAATGTATCAGAATCAGCCAATTACACATGCAGCAGCCCAGCACACTACTATAAACTATGCAAACACCTTTCAGACTGTTTTTTCCCCACAAACTCTATACCACCATTGTACACAGATGGGGGATTTTTAACCGGCAAAACTAACTAAAAATGTTAGAGGCTGCTGCTGCTTTAATCCATCAATATGTGCTAGAGAGTGAGGGTGGTGAGGATGAGAATGCTGACAACCGACCCACAGTGAGGAGGAGAAGATTGTACAGACCCAGGGTAACCTACCAGGGCCTACATGAGCTGGAGATAGTGGAACACTATAGGGTGGACAGGAACATTCTATAGCAAGTCATCGAGCTGTGCTGGCCACACCTCATACACAGAACTAACAGAGGGGAACCCATCCCAGTGGATAGCAAGGTATGTGCAGGCTTAAGAATACTAGCCACAGGTACCTTCCAAAGACCAACTGGGGATATCATGGGGGTCGCACAGGCATCAGCATCCAGGGTACTCCACCAGTTCATTGTGCACATGTCATGGAGCACATATATTTTCCCAGCAGCCGTGAGGCATTGACCAGAAATATGTGTCCCTTCCACTGTATAGCAGAATACCCTGAGGTAGTCGGTGCTATAGACTGCATGTACATATGGTGAGCGGGGTAGGGTCTACATAAACTGCAAGGGCTTCCCTTTCATCAACTGCCAGGTTGTGTGTGATGCCCAGGGCATTATCATGAGCATGTATGCTGGCAGCCCTGAAAGCTATCACGACTCCCACATCTGGCATTGCTCACAGCTGTATCAGGGGTTTGTCAGGAGGGACATCCCATATGGCCATCTAGTGGGGGATGCTGGCTATGCACTGGAGCCATGGCTGATGACACCCATCAGAAAATGCACACACACCCAAACAAGCACACCATAATGAGGCACACGCACAAACTAGGATCATTGTAGAGTGTGTGTTTGGGATGCTCAAGTCATGATTCCGCTGCCTTGAAATATCCAGTGGAGCCTTGCAGTACTCTCCAGCTACATGTACACAAATGTTCATAGTATATGCCATGCTACGCAATATGATCCTGTGGAAACAGCTGCAGCAGAAACAGCATGGGGCAGGGCCACACAGCCCCCCACCATTGCCAAGGCCAGCACAGGCACAGAGGGACTTATAGGAGGAACTTCCTGAGCCTGCCCCTGTAGGCCGAAGAAGGCATGCCCAGTATGCCCAGGCCTTGGCAAAGAGGTAATGCATAGCACACACACTGACACTGTAGGGACCCAAGGACTGATACATCTCTCTGACTCGCACATACAGCAAAAGGGATACCAAACTTGACACTACCTGTGCTTTACCATGAATAGGGAGTGTACTATGTGCATCTGACATAATCAGGCCTCCAGCACCATCCTCAATACTGGCCCAGCAACAAGGTAAGTCACCCTTCCTATCAATTACTGAATGGAGTAGTATGTTCTGATAGTTGTATGTATGGTATGGATGCAAGCATGCAAGGAAATTGGTTGGCTGAATGGGATAGCAGCAGACAGCTGACAGCTATATGGGACAGCAGGAAATCCATAACAAATACTGGTGTCAACATACTAGGCAGTACTACACAAGGTGTCAACTTTCACCACAGTACATGTGATGGCCAAATAACTGTGGGTGTCAATAGGGCACACACATGGATGTCAATGAAGGTCACATACCCACCACCAGCCTCACCCAGCAGGACAGGTATAGATGACCATAAAGGAAGGCCGGGCTAAGGCCCACAAATGATGGCAATGGTGAACAGCCCCCCGCCCCAGACCTACACACACATACTGCAACAAGTATGGCAGTTGCATTTTAGTTCTGAAGGGTAAGAAGTCTGAAACTGAAATTTATGCCATTAAAATCTAACATGTGCACTCTACTGATATGCCTCCTTTCTGCATGATAGGTCACAATACAATATGAAATGGAAGCCAGCAGAGTAATCAAAATGCCAGTACAGTCACTGCAAATCTTTAAAGTCCTCAGGTTTGCACCACCTCCCACAATCCCATGTAGAAATGCAGTAACATGTAAGCTTGTGGAGTAATATCACTAGAGCACAGATTGCCAGAGCTGTCCCAATCTATATTGTTACATGTGTGCAATATGCAGGGGTCAGTGTGGTAAGTTTGTTGTGTGTTTAATATTGCCTGGAAGTGGTCAGCATGTGGGCCTGGATGGTTGTGTCTCAGTGGCCTAGGTACAGTACAGTGGTCGACAGGGCCATGTTTCAACAACGGAAGTACCAGCCACACTACTTCTCAGCTACACCCATGTTAGCAGTTGAACATACTCACTGTCCAGATGTCAATATATGTCACTGTTGGAAAGCTGGGCATGCCATGAATGGTGGCCCATACATAGAAACAGTACACAGGTGGAAGTAAGCTACACAGAGTGTATATAAAGTAACTGTCAACTGCACATAACTTTGGAATTATGCATAGAGATTAGCATCACATTAGTTGTCCATCTAGTATAGAATACTGGTAGTCTGGCCAATCTCTGGCAGACCACAAAAGGCACAATTATAAAGTAATGACAGGCTTCCCATGTTCACACACAAGCCAGCATAAGGGGAATGTCCCAGGTATATCTGTGAGTCAGTGCCAGTGGCTTCCATATCACACATGCACCCAGCTCACCCCACCATCAGCCACAGGTTTATTACAGGTCATATATTTGCTGTAAGGAATGAGTACATCATGAACCCATCTCTGTATGGGAATACATACATGATGCTGCATGCTGAATAGGTGTCCCTGCAGGTGTGTCCCTGGCTGTAAGCAGCAACCTGACTGCATCCAGACATGTGGATCAGTATGAACATGACGGATTAACAGGAACACCTCAACTGCTTACTACTGTCACCCCAGGGTAATCCATTGGCTTGCAGCCTGGGCATGTATGAGTGACAGAATGCACTGGCTTGCTACAGATAGCCTGCAGAACTCTAACATGCCCTACAGTCCTCTGGCAAAGGCCCTGGCAAAGGCCCATGCTTCACCCATAATGTATGGAATGTCAGGGGGTTCTAACAACCTAACACAGTAAAAAGAAAACAAATGCAAGGCCATGCTGACAAATGTCAGTAACATGCCTCCCCATGTTCTATTGCAAGAATTGTGGACCAGGCTATAACCATTACTGGGATAAAGGCCCAACTATAAGGATACCTTGGTGGTATTGCTTTCCTAATGTTAGGAAGAGGAGAGAATAACAGAGGGGGGGGGGTGTAGAAGCATGGATGTCATGGAGTGTGTAAAGTCTGAAACTCTAATTTCTTCCCATACTACCCCCTGCCTGCAAACCCATGAATGAATAGCCACAAAACTGCTTGTAAACTACAATGTAAAGGTAAACTGACCAGATATATGAGTCCTGCCTCTGGATAACCTGGGTGTATCTGTAGAGCTGAGAGGTATGGCCACAGCAGGATATGGCCATTCCGTTAAGTGGTGAAAAGCACAAGAAGGGGATCCTCAGCCAGCATACTACAAAGGTGCTGAACCATTTACACAGAACCAGCAGTCTATTGTCTGTAGCTACCCATCCACAGTGGCAGGAGTGTGCCAGAATGTGTAGTCGATATGCCTCAGGATATTGGTCTCAGCTTCATTCATCTTGTATTTCCCTGGTAAATAACTGTGAGCAAAGAATGATATTCGTCAGTAGTTGATGACATGATACATCACAGTGTAAAACAGTACATATGTCAGAAAATCTATGCTACAACCAACTATGTTACACAAGCAGCACAGACACCAAGAGTTACAGTATCCCCCATATGTTACGCCCATTGTGTCTCCATATTGGCAACATATCTACAGATATCCTGCAGAAACAGTTTGCTAGGTGTAGCTGTAGCACACAAAACCCTGAAATGGAGTCCAACTCTCCCTGGAATGGATGCACACGCTCAATATAGAAGGTCATACTGGGCATGCTCCTACACTTAGAGAAATGAAGCCCATGTCTGACAATACAGTGGACTATAGTTATCTGTTATTCACAGATGTCTGTGCTTCTGTGCACACACACCAAAGTGTACACCATTCATACTTACACACACACACACACACACACACACACACACACACACACACACACACACTGGATAGGAATACTCACTCATATCTAAGGCCAACATAATATATGTCAAACATATACACACAGAGACGTGGGAAACAGAGAGACAGAGAGTGATAGAGAGAATCCCATTAAGAAGCCTTTCCCACCCAGTATACATCCCACTGGCCCATATCACATGATGTGCTGATGTCATTCACTGTAGAAATTCCTTTTGTTAGCCCTCAGCCCTATAGTCTCAGTGGTGCTTGTGATAACTGTGTAACACTATAGTACAAATAAGTAGTCATATAGCATTTGCAATATCAGTCCTGTCAAATGTAAAGTTGTGTGTGAGTGTGTTTCTAGATGAATGAGTTTGAGGTCATTCACACTCATTACACTCCCCTTTGTCCTACTTTAGCACTCCTGCTGATGTCAGTCACCCTGAAATAACCCTTTGTGAAACTTGTAGTCCTATAAACTCTGTGGTGCTCGCGATAACTGCGTAATACTACAGTGTAGCAAACTAAATAGATAGGAGTTCTAATCCCAGTCTTACCGACTGTGAAAATGTGTGTGTGTGTGTGTGTGTGTGTGTGTGTGTGTGTGTGTGTGTGTGTGTGTGTGTGTGTGTGTGTGTGTGTGTGTGTGTGTGTGTGTGTGTGTGTGTGTGTGTGTGTGTGTGTGTGTGTCTTTGTAGAAACATGATTTTGAGGCCATTCACACTCACAGCACTTCCCTTACCCCTCCTTTAGCACTGCTATTAATGTCACCCACCTTCAAAAATACCTTTGGACATCTCTCTGACATATAAGCTCTGTGGTGCTTCCAATAACTGCGTAATACTGTAGTGCAAAACACTACTTAGGTAGGCATTCTAATCTCAGTACTGGCAATTGTAGAAGTGTGTGTATGGATTTCTGTAGGTTGAAGTATTTTGTGTCCATACACAGCCAGTACATTTCAAAGTGTAATACTTTTCAACAGCTGCTGATGTTACTCACCTTAGAGGTATGTTTGGACACTGTTCTACCTATAAGCCCCATGGTGCATGTGATAAATGTGTAACAATGCAGTAGCAATAACCACATAGGTAGGGGTTTGAATCTCATTCCTGGCAAGTGTGTGTGTGTGTGTGTGTGTGTGTGTGTGTGTGTGTGTGTGTGTGTGTGTGTGTGTGTGTGTGTGTGTGTGTGTGTATGTATATATATATATATATATATATATATATATGTGTGTGTGTGTGTGTGTGTGTGTGTATATATATATATATATATATATATATATATATATATATATATATACTCGTACTTTAAAGATTTTTGGCCCCATTTACACCCAGTACACTTCTCAGTGCCCTACTTTAGCAGCCCTGCAGATATCATTCACCTTAGAAGTACCTGTTGGCAACCCTAAACCATATAAGGTCAGTGGTGCTTGTGGTAAATGTGTAACATAAAGGTCTGAAAACAAATCTACACAGAGGTTTAAACCTCACTCCTGGCAAAGATGTGTGTAGGGTAAAGTATTTTATGAAATCTCTCAACCACTACATTACCCGATGCCGATATTTATAAGTGCTGGTGAGGTTCCTCACTTTAGAAGTACCTTAGGACAACATCCATCCTATAAGCTCCGTGGCACATGTAATAAATGTGTAACACTGTAGCAGCAATACATCGATAGGTAGGGATTCGAAACTCTGTACTGGCAAGTCTGTGTGTGTGTGTCTCTGTCTGTCATCAGTATCCCGTGTGGGTGTTGGTGTGATTGTGTAGTAACAGGATTCATTGGGGGGTGGGTTTTGCTAACTTATTATATTGATGACCTAATATATGTCCCAATGTTGACAGTACATGGCCAAAAGTTGTCAAACACCATAGAGGTAGGTGTAGACAACCCACAGCCCTAAATGTGTAGTGCTATGTGACAGTATTGCATAGTTAACAATATAGGCAACCCTAATAATACTCAGAGATGATGCTCCACCGAGGAATCATACACAAACACACTTGGCTAGGTATCAACCACTATATCAGTAGTTCTCCTGCAAACTGCCTCACAGATAGTACCCACAGTGTGATTGCAGTGGACTCCATGTCAAACCAATGACCAGACATGACTGGTGTCACACAGGTTATGGATCCATGTCCTCTCATGTTTGGGATCTACCATTCTGAGGTGCAGGAGAACACAAAGGCACCCTGGCTGAAAATGTTTGCATACAACAGTAAGGTGGGTGGTAGTATTCCCAATCCATGTGATGTTGACATCATGCACAAAGGCCACTTGACACCTATGACTGTTGTCAGAACCCTGGACATAACCTCAATGCCAAGAGATGTGCCACCATTACCTTTGGGAACACCATGGCTCACATGAAGTAATACAGTAGTCCACTAAACAGTGACATTGTTATAACAAAATGGGGAACACAGGTTGACAGTCAGCTGCCTGTTGACCACAACAGTGCCACTGACATCAGAAAGTACTTTGATGTGTAACATCTCCTAAGTGTGTGTTATCCAGCAAGTCAAAGGACATGGTCACCCTGTAGCATCCCCTCAGTAACCCAATCAATGTGTACAGTGGCCCTTTTGTCATGTTCCTCACTGGACACCTGCAACAACTGTAGACTTTGAAAATGTACCGCACAAAGGAAATACCATGCCTTATACAGATGTCCTGTATGGACAGACTCCAATAACTCCAATGAATCCCCACATCATATTGTCTATATAGGTGCAATCACTACCTCAGTTACAAAGTTATGTCTCACCAAACTAAGTCAGGAATGCTACATCTGGGATACCAATCTGTCCACACAACATGCCCCAGAGACCTCAAGCACACTTAGACACTTCAAAGGACATGCATGTGGGACAGGTATATAACCCAGACACTGTCCATGTTATGGAATATAAATCACATACATGTGAATCACTGCACATCACTGGCCCCCCACAATAGATATCTGGATGAGTGGATGGGGAATACGATACCCACCCCTGGGGACCACTACAGTGACTATACTCCCGAGCCAAAATGGGGACTATTGTCATGTGACCTGATGCCAGGGTATTCCCTTGGGTTAGTCTTGTAGAGCATTCAGGCCCATTCACCTACTACACACCTATGAAGCAATGAACCTATGGATCTCAGTACTGGCAAGTGTGTGTGTGTGTGTGTGTGTGTGTGTGTGTGTGTGTGTGTGTGTGTGTGTGTGTATAGTAAACTCAGTGTGTTGGGTTGATGAATATCCCCTGTGGTTGTGGTTATTAGCAATTGGAGGTATGTCCAAACTACAACATGTACCATTCTCCACTGTACAACAGATGTTGTAAATCAACATATACCTATGTACAACCCTCAGCCCTATAATCTGTGAGGCATATGCAATCACTGTGTTACAGATCTGAGAAATCCATGCAGATACAGCTATACCCTGCCTAAGGCATGGTGGATGTGTTACCACACTGCCATACCCCTTGGTCTTGCTGCAGGGCCATATCCTGGTGAAACACAGATGCCTAGAACAGGAACAGGATACAGCATGAGAGAACACATTCACTCAGCACTCCACTTGTGGGGGTGAGAGGGGTAAATCTGGCAGTGAATGTGTTGCCAAGACTGTGGCCAATATCTGTTGCCTCAGGGACAGGTATTAGCATTGTGCAGTAACTCACAGCACTTGTGTTTAATGCTGTGGAGGTTGTTGATGTACCTATCAAAGGCTGTTGTGATTGTCTGTGTCTGGTGCATGTCTGCTTTCATAGATGCCTGAGGGAACCCACATTGCGTTTGAGGCTATTAAGGGAGTTCAACAGTCATGGGATACCACCTTTTGTTACAACAGTATCCTCCTTCTGTTGTACACTTTAGTAATGGCAGGGGACCATCACATTGTCTCCCAGTGTTTGGAGGACAGTGTCTGGGTTCTGTTGGCTCTGGCTAGCACCGTGCATTCTTGTACCTCTTTGTACATTGCATTTGTGTACGATTTCACACTCATGCAGCTATTTCCCATTGCCATGGGTGCAGTGAAGTCATCCACCCCTGTTTGCATGGCTGCAAAGTCAGCTTTGGACAGGTTTTGCAAGGTGGTTACCCTTGTGGGGTGGTGTGGCTGACACGTTGAGTTCCATGTTGATTACAGCCTGTGTGGATCTCACTAGGTAGGGATTGACAGTTGTGCATGGGCAACAGTCCCATATTTATGTAGTCAACACAGGTCAAGATTGTTGCATCCTCTGCTGCGGGTCAGTATGAGCCAGTCCAGCGCATTGGAAATGATGAATCCAAGGAAGTGTTGGGCCACTGTACTTTCACTTGGCTACTTTCTCCAGGTGGTGTAGGTGTAGTTGAAGTCTCATACTATGTCAGTGTTGGGTTGGACCATCACAGATGGCATGGTGTTGAGGAATATGCATTGACAGTCTAGGTACATAGATGTGGACCCATAGCAGGCTATGGTCTGGATTGCACTATTACCCCAGGCAGTTGTACCGGAAGTATCTCCAATACATTATGCTTGGATAGTAGTCTGGAGGTGTTCTCATCCATAATGAATATGGAGACAACACCATCTGTGGAGGTGTAGTGTGGTCCATGTTTGGGGGCTGACAGCTGTGAAATGCATTATAGCATGATACTGCAGGGCTGCTGTGTGCTGCTGTGAACCACCTCTCCATTACAGCAGACATGTTAATGTCCTCCACTCCAATGAGTGCTTTGAGTGACTACATCCTGACAGTTAGATGTCTGCTGTTGAGCAGCATGACTCTCAGATTGCATACATGTCTAACTGTTATGGTAGTAATTACATTAGGAACACTGCCTAATAAGGCATCATAGGGGTGTCAAGACTCTTAACCAGTACCTGTAAACCCAGTGCTGAGAGATGTATGACATCTTTGGCAAGTCATTGGGTTCTGTCAATCATGTCAGCTCAAACAGAAATACTTGATTCCCTGAGAATGACACAAAACATGTAAGCCAATGTTGCAGTCAATCTGTTGATAGTACCACAGCATTATTCTGGGTGATGGTGGTACACTGCTCAGGGCTACTGTCACACCTGCCTGGACCACGTAATCAGAGAGTTCAACCATGTCTCTTGTCACATAGTCCAGGGAGCTGTGTCCCAGATCATTCACACCCATATGGATACAGAGTGATAACCGTAGTTGTTGTGGAGTACCATGACTGTCTGTGTCATGTGTTGAATGCTGGCATGTGATAGATATTTGGCTATTACCTGCTCCATATGCAACTTAGTGAGTGGGATATGTGTGTGCTTCAGTACTGAGTTTCCCATAATCACTGCATTGTGCAAGATGGTTAGTCTTAGGAGCTTAAGTTGAGAGGCATACTGTGTAGGTTAAATATGTGTCCCTTGGCATGTGCCACGTTGTGGTGTCTGAGTGGCAGTCTGTCTTGCTAGTCTGTGCTGTTTGGGTAAATGTCCATTGAGTGCCTCTGTGAAGGTGGGTGTGTGGCTTTTCACTGTATGTCATGGCTGTCAAAGTGGGTGTCATGGTGAGCTATGCGTTCCACATGGTGTGGTGCAGGTGTTGATCTTGACCTCTTGACCTGCTAGTCCAGTCTTTGCTGAAGAGTGCATATGTCCACATTGGGTGATATACAAGTAACTCTCACAGGTCTGAGTGTTTGGAGTTTAGAGGGGAGGGTTGTCTGTGTCCATGAGGCAGTTGCAACAGTGCCTAATAATGGTCAAGTGAATCAGGTTAATGGATGAAAGCACAGAAAACTGCCCCTCAATCATTCCAGGAGGGGTGGACATAACTAGTAAGTACTAGGGCTACTTCTGTGATGAATGAGGACTGCTGACGACTCCCAGGTGTCTCACACTTCTTGATACAATAACCTGGTGAAGTGCCAAGTCATAATGCTATCTGAAATGCAAGACAGAAAGAACTAGCAGGATGTAAAGGTGAAACTGAAGGCAGGTTCTCTGCCACCTGTAATACCTTACCTCAGCTGTGCAGTTAGCAGCTTTGGCCATGTGAAAGTTCAGTAAGATCTGTAGCACATGAGTTAACTGTGTAACACTGTAATAGACATGACTAGATAGGCAGGAGTTCTAATCCCAACACTGGCAAGTGAGTGTGTGTGTGTGTGTGTGTGTGTGTGTGTGTGTGTGTGTGTGTGTGTGCGTGTGTGTGTGTGGGTGTGTGTGTGTGAGAGAGAATCATGTACTGTCTGGCTTATACCATTTTTGACTTGTGTACTACCCTTCACACTTCCCCTCGCCCCAGTCTAGTAGTCCTGTTGATTTCATCCACCTTAGAAGTACCTTTGGACAAAGTGAAAATGTGTAGGCTCTGTGGCACATCTAATAACTGCGTAGCATTATAGTACAAATAACTAGATAGGCATGAGTTCTAATCTCCCGAATGGCAACTGTTTAGATGTTTGTGTGAGAATCATATAGTGTGTGGGTTACACCATTTTTGACCTGTGTACTACCCTTTACACTTCCCCTCACTCCAGTCTAGTAGTCCTGTTGATGTCATCCACCTTAGAAGTACCTTTGGAGTAGGTGAAACCATATAAACTCTGCGGTGCATCTGATAACTGCATACCACTATAGAAGAAATACCTCCCAAGGCAGGAATTCTAATCCCACTGCTGGCAACTGTATGTGAGGATCATATCTGATATATAATATATATCATATCAGATCTGTACTAACCCAGACTAACCCTCTCCTCTTTTCTTTTTCTTATTTCTTTTTCACTTCTTCTCTATTCTTTTTCTTCCTCATATCTCTAATACCTTTCCCTTTTCACCTCAATGCATTTCTTATCAATTTTTATGTTAAATTTCATTGTAATTAATAATATGTTTATGTCACAATAATACTTGTTTTGTAATTTTGTAATAAATATTGGAGCTTTTCTCCCTGGGCCTCTACTGAAAATGGACATATATCCAGCTAGACTAGCCGGTCAACAAATGTAAAATAAAATAATAAAATAAATAAAATAAATATCTCGTGTGGCTTATACCATTTTCATGTGTGTATCATACACGGCTGGTGACCACCTCCCGCTGCCATAACTTTATATAGTGGTAACAGCATGTGCCTCACATGCAGCAGGTTAAACCATTGTACAGTCCTCTGTACAGATGTGTTTGGAATATCCAGATGTTTGCAACCTATATGTGGTTGGAAGTGGTCTGTGTTTTCCTTAACAATGCCCATGTATGTGATATTGTAGCCAAATAGGCCACAGTGAGTGTACTGACACATATGGCAGCATGAGGTATCATACCTGACTGAAACATCATGCTGATATGATGTCTGCCACCCTCACAGGTGGCCATCCTTGTAGGTGCAATACATGAGTCCAGATGTTTGGTTTTACAAGTGAACTGTTCATGTTATGAGTCACATGAAAAGCTGGAAGAGGTGTGGACTGACATAGTGTGGTCCTAATTTGTATGTAACAGGAACACCTTGCATTTTAACAGGGGTGTGTACACAATTTATATCCAGTGTATACCACTAATGTGTCACACATGTCCCTACCTTAGACCGTTTATCCAGCCCATTTTCCGGCCTCTGTCCAGACATCTTGGCACTGACAAGTTGTGAGGTATGCTATAGGAATTTTGGATTTATGTCAGATAGGCCCCAGTGGTGACCACTGTGATGCAATGCAGTTAACCCCACCACAAGTGAACATGCACATAAAGCAATATAGCTATTACATAAAGCAATGTAGCTATTACTGATAGATGTTTGCATGATAACTTACATGCCCTTCACATACCTAGGGTATTGCCAGGCAACAACAGAACAATGTCATACTCACCAGCTTCAGCTGCTGTCCCATATACAGACCAGAGGGTCCTAGGTAGTTGTGAGAGGGAGGTATTGTCAGCAGACTCACATGTGGCCTTGGTATAGGATGGGTGCAGCATGTCTGCACATTTACAGTACTAACCCCAATAATACACAATGTTCTGTCCTCACCATAGATGTGCACCTCTGAGCATTAGAAAACCCCATCCACAACTGCAATCTGACCTGACACATGGCTGTGGATACAATACAGATACATGTATGTCTGATACATTAGTGTACTAATACAATACAGATACATGTATGTCTGATACATTAGTGTGCAAATCCTCACTGGGCCCTTACCTGCACAATCCTCATCCAGTGTCTTTATGTATAACCCACCTCCTCAGCTTCATGGCTTGTGCATTGGGCGGGTGCCTCAAGGTTGGCGAGGAGCTCCTCGGTGGGTGTCAGTGGGGGCTGGACGGCTGGGCCCCCACCTGTGGCTAGCTGGTCCCTCACTACAGCAGCAGCCCATTAATGGGCATGGCATATGAGGTCAGTGGCCTGATGTTGCACCTGCTCATAAGAGCTGCTGTGCAGGCCGGCATCATTTACCCTGTGGGCCAGAGTGTTCAACAGGGTGGTCCTCTACCGCACATGTTCTGCTCTCCATCCAAATAACAGGGCATAATGTTCGATCACATATTGGGTGATGATGTCAGTTTCCCCAACAGAGAATGCTGGTAGGTGAGCCCTCTGCATGTTACCTGGAAGACATAAACAGGAAATAGGTCACAGGACCTCATACGGTTGTCAAATTGCACATCAACAGTGGATATTACTAGCAAATAATCCAAACTACACCATAACTCTCCACTCTATCATGGCTATAGCAGCTTGCATTACACTCCTGGCCCTGAGCTATCTTATTCCTCCCAATGTTGGACACTGATCTGCAAGGGCATGGAACGCATTATTATGGAACTTATAAACAAAGACATTGGCAACCTTCAAACACTGGACCCCTCCCAGTTTGGGTCCATGAAGGGCCAATCTTGTCTCCTGAACCTGATTGACTTCTTCAAATCAGTCTCCAGAGCTGTGGACGAGGGTAAGGTGGTCCGCACAGCCTATCTGGACCTTGCCAAGGCCTCTGATACCATCCCCCACTCCAGAATCATAGATAAACTTACAAAGCTGGGCATAAATCCCTATGTCACTTGATGGGTTGCCAACTGGCTTACTGACAGAACCCAGACTGTAAAAGTAGCCGACTTCAAATCCAGCTCCAGACAAGTGACAAGTGGAGTACCTCAGGGTTCAGTCCTGGGACCGCTCTTGTTTGGCATCTACTTCTCTGAAGTACAGGCCAACACTAAGGGACTCTGGTTAACAAAGTTCGCAGATGACTGCAAACTGGGAGCCATTATTGAATCCCCAAATGATGAGGCTATTCTACAAAAGGGCCTTACAGAAACAGATGCTTGGTGCCAGAGCTATGGGTTCAAGGTTAATGCCAGGAAATGTATAGTTATCCCATTTGGGAAAAACCATGTACCCATGAATTACCACAAAGGTGGCAGTACACTAAACACTGAAAGTGTGATGAGAGACTTAGGGACACAGGTAGACAGTGGTCTCACCTTTGATAACCACATCACTACAACAGTCAAGAAATCCTTCTATGTGGCACACCTCATCACTAAGGGCTTTTCATCCAGACAAAAGGAGGTCATTGCCCCACTGTATGCATCCCTCATTAGACCCATTATAGAGTACAATGCCCCATTTGATATGTACCTCACAAGACACCTACAACAGCTGGAAAGGCCGCAGAAATACCTCACTAAAAGAATCACAGGCCTGAAGTGGATGCTCTAAGCTGACCATCTAAAAAAAACTCCAGCTATGCTCTGTGGTATATCATCTACTCAGAGGCAATCTCTGCTTAACATATAAGGCCATGTCAAACCCTGAGTTGTTAGACATGCTCCACTTAAAGAAATCCCAATCCCTCAGAGCCACACACTCCAGGGATCTAAACTTGTCATCACAATAAACAAAACATGCTGGAGGGAGAGGTTCCTGACCCAGAGACTCCTCATATTCTGGAATAGACTGCCCATACATGTCAAGCAGAGCGCCTCCTTGGCCCTTTTCAAAAGGAACCTTGATGATTAGATGGGAGATAGGAAATTCACCCCGGGGATCACATCAGTTGCTCTGCTAGACAGGGGCCCAGGGAAGTAAATATTGTGGGAAGAAATATCCAGGGAATTGTTATGGCTAAACTTGTATCGGTCCTAGGGCCGATAGCCTAGTAACAACCTATGAACCTATGAACCTATGGTTGCATAATCCTCTATTCTGCATTCATTTCTGTGCAGAGGGTGACAGTGGCAATCTTCCATGTGGATGGTGGCAAGTCTGTGTTTGACAGTGGTGTGTGATGAAGCTGTGAGCACATGCCTGAGTCATGTAGGAGGCAGACAGTGATGTTATTATGCCCTATGGAGATTTGCTGTTGTTGCCACCAGTAGGCAGTATGTACATACTCACCATACCTGAGGGGAGGAGTGTGGTTCATGTGCATATCCCCCTATACAACTGGGAAGGACAGAGTGGCGATGTGCCCACCTAACTTGTCTGATGCAGGTTGCCTGTATCCATGGCATGTGTGTTTGATGTGTGCTTTACCCCCAGTACAAGGTGAATTGTGTTATTTCCTCTGAGACTGACACATATATGGAGACACTGTTGCAATTTTCCTTGGTGGTGTGGATATGTCTGATTTGTAGTCATAGTCAGGCTTACAGGAAGTCACCTGTGAACTTACATGCTTGCTCTGATAGATGTGGACTTGCTTCCAAGTTGTTGCCTGCACCTATGTGTCCCTGTACAGCCAATATAGCAAACTATTATTTGGTTTGTGTATTGCTGCTGTCCACCAAAGCGGATTACTCTACCTTGGTGGAGGCTGATTATACAGGTCAGGTAGTGCTGAGTCTGTATAGCTACAGTGGATATAAAGGCTACACACCCCTGTTACAATGCCTGGTGTTTGTGCAATTGAAACATGACACCACAATAACTCATTTCAAAACAATTTCCACCTTTAATGTGACCTATAGCCTGTACTATTCAATTGTAAGCTGGTCTGTGAAAATATATGGAAATAATAATCAGTACAATAAGCCAGTTGAATGAGTGTGCACACCCTTAAACTGATATGTTGTGTATGCACCTCTTGAGATGGTTACAGCATTCATTTGTCTTGGTTTGGACTCTAACATCATGGCACATCTTCACTTGGCAATAGTTGCTCACCTTCCTAGAAACACCTTTGATTTTATTTCAATGGAATTGTACAGGTTAGTGGTCACATTCAAGATGAGAAACATTATAAAATGATTTTCAGTGGTCTGATTGTCATACAGCACATACAGCACACAAATCTGGCATTCCAACAGGGGTGTGTACACTTGTGATATCCACTGTATATAGGTGTTGATATAGCTGGTAGTGGTAGACATGGACAGCGGGTCATAACACAGTTGGACACTTCTCTGATTACTACCTGATATTCATGCCTACTCTAGTACTCATATCAGTGTCAGGGCAATGCAACAACCGGTAGCTGTACACATTTATGTCTGTTGTATGCACTGACACTGATATTATACACATGTGCAACATGCACAACATATGTACCTGACTGCTTGAAACCTATGTGATTGTTTTGTGCCTTCCAGCTGAACATATGCATACATACATGTGCTCAGGGGATACCTGGTATACATTTCTGTTCTATGTTAGTATGACACACTGTATTTGCAGTCCTGCTGCTCAATCATACTTCTAAACCTGTTATAGCAGTATGTCTGGACAATGGCACACATAAATGGGTGACAAAAGGGACATCAATATTGATACTTTATTAATATAGCTGCACCATACATTAGTAAGTTGATTGCACAGTAGGCTTTGACATCACTGTGATAACCTGGAAGGTGTCCAACAGTCATACGTAGGCTATTATGTTACATTGTCATTGCTCACAGACTTGACAATGGTTTGCCTGACATAACACAAGTAAATGTGTATGTGATTACAGTTATCAGTCACAAATGTGCTTATTGTCCAGCAGAACACTGTACAGTTGAATGTTATCAATTCAATATATCACATGCAATTCAACACACATGTCTGCAAAACTACTTTACTATGCACATGCCTTATATAGGTCTCTTAGCTTTACAAGACAAACATGTGTCATACTCATATTCACATATAACATATAGATTTGGACAACATCCCATTCACTGGCTTAGCAGTGGCACAGCCACTGTGGTTGTCATATGTGAGCTGTCCTTTCCCAGGGTGAGTCAGGCTCCTGAGCTGTGATCCTACCTCGCAACTGCTTAGAGTATCACATCTGGACAAAGCCTACAATGATGGGGGATTAATAGGGACAGACTAAATATTCCTGCTACAAACTTAGGAAGCGTGTATAATGATACATATTACATTACCGTATATATTCTTAAACTCAAGTGTTTGTCATTACTTGATGACGTCAATCCTTAGCTATTTGTCAGAAAAGTACAGATTTCAAGAGGAACAGACAAAAACTATGTAAGGAAAATCTGTACATTCTGTGAAGATCTGTACAGTTGAGAGGTATGGCTGTAATCTCTCCCACTGCAGAGAGAGAGAGACAGATGCTATGGCCATAGCAGCTGTTCAGCAGGACATTAGTACAGCAAGTCTTGTTGGGACATATAATTTTTCAAATCATATTTCCCATTATTACAGACTAAGTATTACATTCAATTACATGCTTACATGTTTCACTTACCCTTTTTTCCTTCCCTTTTCCAGTTTATGTTTTGTTTTCTCTCTCTCTCTCTCTCTCTCTGCACTAGAGAGATAGAGCTGGTTTGATTAGGTGGCAGCATGGCTTTTGTAGGTGATGCTCATGACCAGGTGATGGTCTGTACACCTATTGGTGTTCCCCACTTGCTAATTGCATGAAGGGTAACTGTGTAGTTCTTCCAATCGCCAAGGTCATGGCAACACATTCCTATAATTGACTACTCCATGTGGGCATTGGCCCTTTCCCTTACTTGTGAGGAAGACATCCTGGAGTTGAGTGAGCTATTACCTCTTACAAGACTTGTGGAGACAAGCCAACTAAATGATGGAGAATGTTCAAGACTTAGGGGTAGAATGTGGGTATTGCTGTTATATGTTTGGAATACTGCTAGTTTAACAGGGATTGTATGCGCATGCTGCTTCTGCATGGGTTTCAGTCAGACAAAGTTCTGTCTCTGCATAGCTCTCAACTGTAGGGCTATCCACATAATGGCCACAGGTTAGCCTGTTATGTTTGGTCTGTTTCCCAGACAGGTGCTGTCCTTGGCAAATCAGTAGCATACTCTGGTGATTGCAGTCTGTAAATGCTAACATCCATTTGTTTTTCTGACTTCATATCCCTCAAAAAAGATATGTTACAACAAACCCTGTAACATCAGCAACTTTTTCAGTGAATAACAGCAATATTTCAAGTATGGCCATATATTTGGGCCTTTGTCCACTAATTATGTCAGGCTTTGTCCAGATGTCATACAGTAGGAGGTTAATAGGTATAATGGCCTATCATTATTTAGTGCTGTCATTCCTGTTGAAGGGAAAGGCTGGAAAACATGTTGAAGTCTGTACATTCAAGAGGTTGGTGTATAGAGAATGCTATTAGATGCACTTGTAACATATTTTATGTGGGGGAGAGTAATCCATGTTTCAAAACTGGGCTGTTAGAACATGTGAGACATATTACTAAAAAGAAAGATGACAGTTCTATAGCCGTACATTTGAATAAATCTCCCCATGGGAACAGTACTGGGTTCCAAGGTACTGTTTTTAAAAATGTCTGTTCCTCAGTTTGATGAAACATTTATAAAAGGACAATTGTTATGTACACACTCAGTGTATTAATATTAAATGTGATACTTTATCCCTTAGGGGGTTAAATGAGGAGTGTAATTGGTGGCTGTATATTTAATTATGTAATTAAGTGTTAATTGCTTTTTGTGATTAAGGCAAGTGTTTGTTGTAATGTTTTACTCCTTGAAGGCTTTGGCCAAGACATCAGAGTATAATAAACATGTTTGAATTACTGGCTGGTTGTATTTCTATTTGCTATGTTCAGTCATTTTACTTATTTTGCTAAGAGGTTGTTGTATGTCTGGCCATTGTGTATGGCCTATCATGATTTTGTAGCAGTGTACTGTTCACTTATTTATTTGGACTGTGGAGGGAGGGCAGATGTTCAGATGTGAGTGTCATGGGTTCTTTCATATCCAGCTGTGCATGCTGGTCCAGTTATGGGAGGGTCTATCAGCAACATTTGTTTGTATGGGCAGTTTGGGACATGTATGCATATATATATATATATATATATATATATATATATATATATATATGTGTGTGTGTGTGTGTGTGTGTGTGTGTGTGTGTGTGTGTGTGTATATATATTTATATATATTTATATATATATATATATATATATATATATATATATATATATATATACAATAAAGGAACTGTGTTTACTAAGGGCATTCATGTGGTTATTATTTCTTATGGCACCGTAATGCACCTTTATTCTGTCACTCAACCTATGGATAGTTTTACCTATGTAAAAACTGGAACAGGTTGAACAGACAGCACAGCAGACCACCATGCTAGAGTTACAGTCAAACACATCTTTGAATGACACTGACATTACAATGTGTGAAAGTGTATGATTCCCCTTCAAGAATGTATTTACAACAAACACATTTCCCACATGAATGCATTCCCTTGGCTCTTGAAACATTGATCACAGGAGATAATTGAAATTGATTATCTCTATTTTCAAAGAACGTTTTCATTGTTTTGGTTCTCTTATATGCAAACAAGGGTTTAGTACCTAATATAGTTCTAATGTTCGGGTCACACAATAAAATTTTCCAGTTATTCTGCAAAACAAGCCTTAGGTTATTCAAATCCCTACACATTGCTAAAGAAAAACTAAGGGTATGTGAAGAATCCATCAATTCACTGTGCTTATTGTGGGTGGGAGTAAAACCGTATGTTATAATAGGTTTAAATTTCGTGAGTCTATCTTTAGTGACTTGGTTTCTAACTATGTTAATCAAAGTTAAAGGGTATTTCTTTTGTGTGAATAAACTGGAAAGAAAATCACATTCATTTTCAAAAACCATATTATTACTTGTTAATCTGGACACTCTGATGAACTGACTCTTCAGTACATTTCGTTTTATGAAAAAAGGGTGGGAACTATCAAACTGAAGGTAATTGTTCCTGAAAGTATTTTTCCTGTGGATGGATGACTCAAAACAATTATTGACTCTGTCGATGGAAATATTTATGTCCAAAAAGGATACTACATCACCATGATTACCAACAACAAATTTCAGAAAACCAATACTCTCTGATAAGTTATCCACAAAAATATTCAGTTGGTCCATACTCCCCTCCCACAGAAAAAAAATATCATCTATAAACCTTTTATAGTATTTCATAAGGAAATAACAGGCAAATGTACCAGTATGTCAGTCTCCCACTCTGTTAGGACCAAATTTGCAAATGCTGGGGCCATCTTCGTTCCCATGGCCACACCTCTGACCTGGTGATAGATGTTACCATTGAAGTGAAAAAAGTTATTATCTAAAACAAGAGAAATTAATGTAGCCAAGGTGTCAATTTGTTTTTTGGGAAATTTGACATATTTACATAAGTAATGTTTAACATATTCAACACCATCCAAATGGGGAATAATGGTATACAAGGCTACAACATCCAGTGTAACAAGAATATAGTTAGATAAATCAACATCAACAGAAAATAATGTGTTTAAAAAGTCCCATGAGTCTTTGATGTAATGGGATGTTGCTTGAACTAAGGGGTTCAGGACACAGTCAATATACTGAGCAATGTTCTCAGTTTTAGTTCTTTTATTAGAGACTATAAGCCTGAAAGGGGATCTGAAGAATTCTTATGAATTTTGGGGATGCCAAACAATTTACCTAAACAAGGATTCGAATACCACATAAAAATAAATTCTTCCTCCATAATATAATGCTCATCTTGTAATGACTTCAGTACTATGTCTACATTAGATCACTAGGGTAGTTAATAATAGCTCCCAACTTGCAATTGTCTGCAAACTTTGTCAGCCAGATTCCCTTCATGTTGGCATGGACTTCAGAGAAGCTGATACCAAACATGACAGGACCCAGGACAGAACCCTGTGGGACTCCAATTATGACTGCTCAGCAGTCTGACTTGGAGTCAGCTATTGCCACACTGTGAGTCCTATCTGTGACCCAGTTTGCAACCCACCTAGTGTATAGGGTTGGGTGTCTAGCTTAGTGATTTTTGCATGATTCCTTGAGTGGGGGATGTTATTAAAGGCTTTGTCCAGATCAAAGTAGGCTGTATGTGCCACCTTGCCTTCATTCACAGCTCAGGTGACTGACTCCAAGAAGTTGACCAGGTTTATTGAGCAGGTATGACCTACCCTTCAGAAAAGTAAACTGTGTGGGATCTTGAGTCTGCAGATTCCCATATCCCTGTGTATTAGGTGGATGATGATGCATTCCATAGCTTTGCATAACAGACTTGTCAGACAGCTGGGGCTATATTTCCCAGGGTCTGTAGATGCACCTCGTTTGTGGAGAGGGGTGACTGCAGCAGTGCACAATTCAGTAGGGACAAAGCCTGAGGTGAGGTTGTGCTTGAACAGGTCACACAGGTGGGGTGCCAGGACACTCTGTAGTTCATGTAGAACACAGCCAGGGATGTTGTCAGGTCCCATAGAAGCTGTATTCTTGGCCTTGGACAGTGGTGTTTTAACATGTGCAGCAGTAATACTGGGTGCGTGGCAGTGTACTGGTATTGTGATTGGTCTTTTTTGGGGGGGGGGTACAGTTTGCACTCAGTATGTCAGCTAGTATATTGGCAATATTTGTTGGCTCAGTCTAGGAGGTACCATTGTCTAGTAGCTCAGTGGAAATCTTGGTATTGCCATGGAGATTCTTTACATAACTGTATGAGGCCTTGTGGTTGTCTTTACTATGTGCTCCAATTCTGTTTTCACAGCTAACTTTGTAGTATTTGATGAGGGATCTCAACTTGTAATTGAGGCTGATAAGGTTTTTTTTTCCAGTCTTGGGACTTCACTTTATTTCATATCGGTTCCCTCCTTCTGTTGTACAGTTTCTTTATGGCCGGGGACTACCAGATTGGCTTTCTTTTTTTGGAGGTGATGGTACTGGTTCTATTGGGGATGGCAGTATCCATGCATTTGTGTACGTGTTAATAATGCATTTTTGTTTGATTCAGCAGTCACGCAACTAGTCTCCATTTGCATGGCTACTGTGAGGTTAGCCACCTCTGTTTTTAGGAAGCCATAGTTAGGTTTGGAAAAGCTTTTCATGGTGGTTACCTTTGCAGGTGGGGTGGGAGGGCTGTAGATTTCCAAAGGTGATTCATTTGTGTTCAGATATAACAAGGGAGGAGGTGACTACTGGTGTACAGCAACAGTCGCCCATGTTAGCAAGGACCAGGTCAATGTGATGGGCATGTGCATCGGTACATGAGTAGCTTTTCCAGTTAATGGTGAGGTAGTTGAAGTCAACCAGTATGAGAGTATTAGGTTGGACACTAAGACTCCCCAGGGTGTTTAGGGACATGGAGTGTGAGTCTTGGGACATGTTTGGGGACATATAGCAGGCTACACCCTAAACCACTGTCTTACCCAATGTTCGCTACATTTGCAGGATCAGTAATGAATGTTGGTCTACCAGTATGGAGATGTGTGCATCCTTAATGAATATGGATATACCACTACCTTTGGAGCTTCACTCCAAGTTCTGCAAACAAAAGGTGTGGAATGAGTTATAGGCTGGTAGTGACGGGGTGCTTCCTGCTGCCTTTAACCAGGTCTCTGTTACAGCACAGATGTCATTGTTCCCCATTTTAAGGAATACTTCCAGTGAGTGCATTCAGATTTAGACATCTAGTGTGCAGCAGCATGACCCTCAGATTGCATGTGTTTGTAGTTGTCATATATTTCTGTATAAATAAATATATATATATATATATATATATATATATATATAGATGTATGTATTTATACACCTTTATATATATATATATATATATATATATATATATATATATATATATATATATATATATATATATGTATGTATGCATATATGTAGATATTAATTTAGATGTATATCTCTACATATATATATATGTATTATGTATAGATATGTTCACATATATGCATCTCCATACATATATACATGTATATATAGAGAACATGACTGATTCTACAGACTCCTTTCCCTACTGTTGAATGACTATACTAACTGATATGTTTGGAAAGTCATCAATATTTTATAGGGCTCAGATGGCGTAATGGTAAATTGCTTTGAGTGTGGTTTACATGGCCGTGGGTTCAAGACTTAGCAGGCCTTATTATTTTGTTGCAAGGCAGAACAGTTGTTGCTGGGGAGGAAGGGATAAGGGCAATAATTAAAAGAGGTCCCTAGTTTGGGCCTCTTCACCCCCATTTAGACAGGCTTTGGACAGATTTGTTGCAGTAAGAGGTTCAGAGGGTGTATGTGATGTCCGACTGTATATATATATATATATATATATATATATATATATATATATATATATATATATATATGCGGGAAATTCCAACTGGATGTAGGTCCTTTTTCAGTGGATGCCCGGGAAGAAAAGCTCCACATCATGTACATGATAAATAGAGATACAAAGTTGTAACAATAGTAAACAACATTACAGGTTCTTGGCTTTAATACAATAACAAGATATTGATTATCAACAGTATATACAGTAAATGTTGCAAGTTAAGATAGTTTCTTGTCGTTTATAATATTAGTAACAAAGTTGTCAGACAAGATGTTAAAGTATGTAAAGACAACTAGCTATTTCTGACAGTGGTTAGTAGTGGCAGTAGTATAGTTGTGTTAAGAGTCTAGGTGGGGGGGGTAAGGTAAGGGTGGGGGTGTTAGTCTGGATTATAACAAGGACAAAGCCAGTGCAAATTTAATTGAAAAATGAGCACAGTCTTGAAAAGGCTGCTGGAAGTTAGAGTAGTTATAGAGGGTGGAAGATTGTTCCAAAGTTTAGATATGGTACATGAAAATATGGCTTCTCCTGCTGAGTTTTTGGGTTTGATAACAGTGAGTTGATTTTTGTTGCTTCATCTTAGTGGCCTAATGGGATGATAGGGTTGGAGAAGGGTTTGAAGGGAAGGGATGTTAAGGGGGTGGTTAATAAGTTTATGAGCGAGGGTGAGTTGATTAAAGTGAAGGAGTTGTGGAAGTTCTAGCCAGTTTAGTTCTTTAAGAAAGATACAATGATGGCTGCGGTAGAAGGTTCCAGTGGCAAATGTAACAATTTTGTTGTAACAAGCATCCAGCTTGTGTAGGTCTGTCTGTCTCTCTAAGGTTGGTAAGTATGGGGGATGCATAGAGTAGGGTGGAGATTAGCTGGGAATTGGCTATGGAGATTCTAGCTGCCTTGGTTAGGAATTGGTGGCTTCGATATAATGCACCAAGTTTCTTGTGAACTTTTTTTATTGTGAGAGATATGTGGGTGTCAATTCTAATTTTGTTGTCTATTTCCACACCAAGTAATTGTGTGTGTTCTGATGGAGAGATGATGGTATTGTCTTTGGCAAGAATGTTGAAGTGGGGGGTGTTTTGGGTGGCTTTGGGAGGTTGGAAAAGGAGAAGTTTTGTCTTACTTGGGTTGAGTAGCAGCTGAGCATTGGATAACCAGCTTTCTACAGAAGAGAATGATTCCTGTGTTATTTGTTGTAGTTCTGGTAGAGTGGGGGCAGAGCAGATGAGAGTAGAGTGATCTGCATACTGTATAAGAGATGCTTGTGTGGTGGCAGTATGTAGGTTGTTAGTGAAAAGTGAGAATAGCAGAGGGCCAAGGATGGACCCTTGCGGAACTCCGAGAGTAACTAGGATGCGAGGTGATATGTTATTGTCCCAGATTACTGATGGCTGGTGTCCGTGTATATAGCTGTGGAACCATTTTCAGGCTGATTGTGAGAAGAAGAGGTTGGGGAGAGTAGAGAGTAGTAGCTCATGAGATAACATGTCAAAAGCCTTTGAGAAATCTAGAAATACGACAGTAGAAAAGAGGCCATTGTTTTTGTGATGAATTATAGTGTTGGTGAAGGAGAGCAGAGTGGAGGTAGTGCTGTGATATGGCCTGAAACCATGTTGGGTTTTGGAGAAGAGATTATTAGCTACGAGGTAGTTGGAGACCTGGGTGTTG